>NC_057940.1:35718892-35766392 GCF_018555375.3 Anguilla rostrata | reverse complement strand
AACCATGTGAACATTTTTTCAAAATATGCATTCACAATTCAATATAATTTAAAGATATGAATGTTGGATAAATGTTGAATTGTTTCAGTTCCACCTCTGCAACAATAGATGGCAGCACTGCGCCACGTATGATTTCTTTTATTTTCTATGGAGAGAATTTATCTGGTTCAGTGCAATGACCACAGTGGATTCAACCAAATGGGAAAATGTTTTATTTTATTTTATTTGAATAAAATCATTAAGCCAATACTAGATATTCGTATTTGCTCAACATAACTTATTAATGTCTTTGCTAAATTTTATGTTAAAAAAATATATATATGTGTATATAAATGTGTAGTTCAATGTTTATTGTTTTGAGACTGAATCAGGCCCAAGGATGCTCTCCTTTGGCTGCTACAGTGTCTTTAAGAAGTTATTATATATGATTATATATTATTATGATGATGACTGTTATAAACTACACTAAACAATAACGGTGATCACGTTATCGTAGGATTCTGCTTTTTTATGCCGAAAAAATAGACAAAAATTCAGGAACAAATACACTGCACTCCATAATTGCAGGTATTCCAAGGTCTTTTTTTAAGATTACAACAGGCGATGACCCAGACTTCAACCACAACAAAATAATTATACTTGTTTCTTTGAGCCAATCGTCTTTCAGTGTCTGACATTTGTGTAGTTTATTAATCATAATATTTACACAGCCGTTGGTAGCAGTCTAAGATTCAGAGAGAAAGCACTTACAGTAATTTGAATGAAAAGTTGAAAATGCTCTGGCTAGCTTGCTCAACTTGAGTAAAGTAAACAAAAATCGCTCCAAGGGCTTGTTTTTAATAATAGCGCGTGGCAAAATATTTGCTCTGATCAGAACGCCAATTATTTAAAATTTTTTTACAAACATTATTTGTATCTTATTTCATCCTGCTAATCCTGCTGTTTCATCCTACTTCTGTAACAAGTTCAATAATAAATTTATGAATGAAATACTGTACATTTATTGTGTTGTTGTTGTGAGTTGCCATATTATGGCAAAAGTTATATCAGAATGTAAGTGAATTAGTGTAAAATGCCGATTTTGTCCTGTGTTCTGAAAACGCACAGGCTAGCAGCCACTGAAGACGAAGGCTTTGTTTGATCATTTTCACAAGGTACGATATATAGATACTTTACAAGATCATTTAGAGAATAAACATTGCATTTACATTACATTACAAGCCATTTAAACTGCAGGATATTTACTGAAGCAATAAACTTCTCAGATAAACTACCTTGCTCAATTGGCCCTTTGTAGCCATTAACACAAAATGAATAGGCTAGTGTTTCCTCTGCATCCATACAGGAATCTCCCCAGGAGATTTAATGTGCAGATAATGCATGGCAATCAGTGAGCTCTTAGAGCCATGGGGTTTGCACATATCAAGGAATTATTACTTGAGTGATTTCTCTTTGTCTGGCCCTGAGAGAAAAAACGACCCTGTCATGCTTTCATTAAAACGACATTAATGGTAAATCTCAGCAACTGATGATACATCTGACGTGATGTGCTACAGTGAGCACTTCGCTAACGCCCTCATTAGCAATTCATATTTATAAACCTGACGTTACGCACCACAGTGAGCACTTCGCTAACACCCTCATTAGCAATTCATATTTATAAACCTGACGTTACGCACCACAGTGAGCACTTGGCTAACACCCTCATTAGCAATTCATATTTATAAGTGACCGGCCTCCCGCGCAGTCGCCATGCATGTGCCAGTCACTGAGTCAGGGGCCTGCGGCGCTCACCTGGACGATGTCCGTGTTGTATTTCCGGCAAACTTCTTCCACAGACATCTTGTGCTCCGTCTGGCAGGGCAGAGGGAGGGGGGGGGGAACAGAGAGAGAGACAGAAAGAGTATCCATCAGTATACCAATACCCGTTAGTATCATGGAACTGCTAAAAACTAATTATGACTGCCTCTTGAATAAAGCATATCACAGTATTGAGAATAATGTTCACCACATGCACTGGATCAGTTCATGAAATCTTGAATTTTCTTTTTTTATTATGTAATAGTTCTATGCCCTTCGGTCAGCACAGAATCCCTTTTGAACTAAACTGTCAAGGCTGCCCTTGAGTACATAAATGGATCCCTCCAGTATATCCAGTATGCAGGAATACTTATCTGTACTATTCAAAAAGTGCTCTTGGATCATATAGTTGAGCTAAGTTTAGGTTTTACAGACACACAGCAATAAGAAGCAATGAAAGTTTATTGACACACTCAGCCAGAAAGGCCAGCGAGGAAGTGATTAAGTCCCTTGGTGTCATTTAGCTAATGACATTTATCTATTCCCAACAAGCCAGGCCATTTGATTCATTTAATGCCATGACCTTCTAAACCAATTAGTTCTGAAGGAGGTTACCTCATCTTGTGTTTAACTTTCAATACCAAGATCATGGAGAGGAATTGATGTCAGTTATACGTGGCTATCTTTACTCGTGGTGTGGAGTTCCCAGCATAGGTCAATACAGTCCAAGAAACTGAATGTTGGTTTGTGTGTGTGTGACTGTGTGTGTGTGTGTGTGTGTGTGCTTACGTGTGTGCATGTGCATGTGTGTGTGTGTGTCCGTGTGTCTGCGTGCGTGTGTGTGTGTGTACAGACATTGAGAGAGAAATAGTGGTGAAAGAGAGATAGTAGCACACTCACCAATGGTACTTCCTTCTTCAGGTCATCCAGGTCTTTTCCCTTCTTCTTCTTGGGAGAGTCCTTATCGTCCGCATCCTGTGTGGTGGCCACGCGGTAGCTGTCTGACCGGCCGTACTGCGGAGGAGGCAAACAGGCTGTCAGAGCGCCGTTCATCATGTGACCCGGGGCCAAGGCTGAGCCCGCTAACGGACTCCCCCTCGCCCCGTCTCTGAGATTTAGGTAAGGATCTGTTCACAATGAGTCCGCTCTTGGTGCCATTTTTTTCCTCAATAAAATCCCATGCCCCTCACAAGGCCGCCACAAAATGGAACGTTAACTCGCGTAACCGATATTGAACGAGGTCGTATTCAAAGGTGAACTGTGAAAGCACCATTTTGAAGACCGTTATTTATACCAGCAAGTAGAGAAAGAAAAGCAGCACACGTAGTCACTCCAAGATCTTACCACTAAGAAAAACACACACAAGCTCATACACACGATGTCACTATGACCTCCTCTCTCGCGACGGTTCCATTAACGGCACTCAGACATTTTACAGAGGTATAATGTTTCCAATATTTGCGGCCGCTAAAAGTGTTTTCCACATAAACATCTAATGTTTTTTTCATTAGTAGCAAATAGATCAGCTCAGGACAAACACAAGTACTCTGCCTGTAGGGGTGAATACACACTATTGCCTACAGCATGAGAGACTGTCGGAGACGTGAAGACTTAGCCTGAGGTGTGCAGACAGAAACATCTTAGCTTTTGATGCTATCTCTCTCACTTATGTTATCCAGAGATGCACAAAGACCAGTAGATTAATGCGCCCATATATGCATCTACACAGCACAGATACCATGAATGCTGTAACTGTAAATGTCTCTGATCATGTAGGGCAATATAATTAAGGGGCATCACAACCTGCCCAGGATGACAAAAACCTAAACAAAACCTAAACAAAAAAAGACACTTTCCACTTTACGTTGCCTACAACATTTTCCTACACTATTTTGTTTTTGGTCACGCATGCTACAAAACTTGAGGATTGGAGACTAATACCCACTCCGGTGAAAATGAAAGCGTGTCTGCAAACATCTGGTTTCAACTCTGATAATACAGGAAACGAGGGGATGAACAGCCGCTCCCCGATTGGCTCATTCAGCATCCTCCCCGCAGCTGTGCGCTTATAGAGCAAGGCGGATTAACGGCTGCTCTGAGAGGTTCCAGTTCCTCCTATGGGCAACATGTTACAGGGGTGGGTGGAGCCAGCGGTGGGTGGATCCTCCATTTAAAGTCCTCTTTCTCCATTAGTTTAGCAGATGGTCAAACAGCAGTAAGTCGCCATGTTTGGAAAACATTACAGATTTCCTTTAACGAGAGGCACTGATGCCGCTCTATGATCAGCTGGTCGCTGTCCACTGACCAGTCCCTCTCTGCTGATCAGATATTGTCACATAGACATCATGCAGCTGATATTATCTTTTTGTAAGTGTTTGCCTTGATCCCAAAAATTAAAGTGACTTAAAATGGGCTCTGACTTCAGAGATAACATCTCAGATTCAAGCTGAACATCAGTAATGGTCATGATAGCCAAAATTACAAATATGTTTTTGAAACCCGTGTACTCTAGGCTTAAATAAAGCATGGATAAAGCATATGTATTTTTCCTTTGCTGTTTTGTAACCACTGGCAAAACCATAAGTTCCTCATTTCTCAAATCTGGATTCATTTTATTTTTGCTTTTACAATCTGCAATATCAGATCTTGGCACCTTAGGTACAGTATAGCCTGTAAGAATTTGGACAATAACAATTTTGTTGTTTTGGCTCTGTACTCCAGCACATTGAGTTTGAAATGAAAGAGTAGACTGTCAGCTTTAATGTAAGGGTAATTAAATCCAGATTGGGTGAACCATGTAGAATTTGCAGCAGTTTTTATATGTATTCCACCCATTTTGGAGGACCAAACTTAAATGCGTCATTGGTTCATACACAGGAAAGCTGGCCAAAGGCCTAGAGTTCATTCTAGGTGTGGAATTTGCATTTGGAATCTGTTACTGTTGTCTCAACATGAGGATCAAAGGAGTGTTAATACCAGTACTGCAGCCCATCATGGGGTAGAAAAATCAGAATAAATTGATGAGAAACATATCCAAGTCCAAAATCAACTGTTTGGTACATTGTAAAGAACACAAGAATGCACCGGTGAGCTCAGCAACAGCAAACAACCCGGTAAACCACTGTAGCGTATGGCTGAAGAACAGGCTACTTTCAGTTGTGAAGATAAACTTTTCAACTGTCAAACAGATCAAGAACACTTTCTGGGATGTAGGCATAGATGTGTACACCAGCATAATCTCAGAGGGATCACTGCAAGATGCAAACCACTGATGGGCCTCAAGAACAGAACAGTCGAGTTCTAAAAGTTTGCTAAAAAAAACATTTTTAATTGTAGAGTTCTGGAACAAACTCTTTTGAACAGATGAAATGAGTATTAACATGTACCAAAATGATGGAAAGAGAAAAATGGGGAGAAAGAAAGGAACTGCTCACAATCCAAAGCACCCCTTCATCTTTGAAACATGGTTGAGGTAGTGTTATGGCTTGGGCATGTATGGCTACCACTGAACTGGCTCACTTATCTTCATTTATGATGTACAGGAACATCTGCTCAGATCCGACCAAATGCCTCAAACTCATTGGATGGTACCACACCCTGAAGCATGACAATGTCCTCAAACACACTTTTCAGGGTGAAAAATAAAATGTTCTTGACTGGCCAAGTTAATCACCTGAGAAGAATCCAAGTGAACATGAATTTCACTTGCTGAAGACGAGACTGAAGTAAAAAATGGCCAGAAACAAACAAGAACTGAAGATGACTGCAGTACAATCCTGACAGAGCATCACCAGGGAAGATACCCAGCGTTTGGTGTCTATGGGTCACAGACTTCATACAGTCATTAAAGGCAAAGGATTTGCAACCAAATACTAAATATGATGGCTTTAAAATGATGTTAATTTGTCCAAATACTTGTGGTTCCCCAAAATGGGGGGGCTATGTATAAAAAGTCCAATGTGTTGGAGTACAGTGCCAAAACAACAAAAATTGTGTTGCTGTCCAAATACCTTCGGACAGCACTGTATGTCCTATGTTTAATTTAATCTAAGACCACACACCAAAAACAATCTGGCTCCCAGGACTGGCAGTGAAATCTAGTGAATGCTTGCCTAACTGTACAATAAAAAAACACAAAAGAAAAATATGATCCAAACAGATTGATATGTTGTAGCAGCACATAAATGATGGAACAGTGGTGGTCCCCACAGGGGATTTTGGATTATCCTCCAACTATCTGCATGACATTACAATGGAAAGGGCATAAGCCTGGATGTGCGCACGTCTCCAAGAACATGCTTTCTTTTTAAAGATTTTTTTTCAAAACCTGAAATGGAAGGAATTCAGATTTGGCAAAACTCACATGACCTAACAAATCTGATATAACAATCACTGCATTTTAGGTTAAATCCAGGTTTCTTATGCAGACAGAGAAACCGAGGCTAACAAAGGGCTGCAGTGGGAAAGGGCACTAGTCCATTCAACAGCATTGAGGAGCTAAGCCAGGAAGCTGAGATTTACATGCATGTGTTGGCAGGGGTGTGTTCATACATCAGCATGATAAAACTTTCTGGTACAGTTTGACATCTGAGATAGACATGATCCATTGTGACAGGCACAATTTCTTCCTGAGATCCTCGCTAATGTAATTAAATGTAGAAGGTTACTCCCATCCTTTAGGAGGACATTGCAGAATAACAGCACTTCATCCATCCCTCAGCCACCACCACCAGTTTCCATTTCTCAGACCTGACATCCCACGGGGATGACGCTGTTCTTGCACCATGGTAACCCTCCAACCCCAAAGGCTTTGGCCACCTTCTCACGCAAGGACCTTAATTAAATTTTCTAAATTAATCATTCAGTAGGAGGAGTTCTGAGGCTCCTGTTTGCTACAGCCAAGCAGGGGAAACAGACCAGTGTGGGGCTCAATAAGTTCAGAAGCTCTGACACAGATTAATGAGCAAATCAGCACAATTAATTATCTCACTTTCTTACAGAAATGGTGTACAGTGATCCACCATAATGCACTTCAGAACCACAGGGCACTCATGAACAAGGGACAAGTGGTGGTGTGGGCTCAGTATGCAGTAAGTGCTTGGAAAAGATGTCAGTAAGTACTACTTATGTCTTATTTTCATGAAAACATCACAAATCTCAAAATATTACGCACACTAAGACATATAATGTCAGCATGTATTTGAAGACGGAACCTGAGGAGGATATACGCTGCTTAGAGGGCTGATTTATGTAACATTCCACCCAGAACTTTTTTATTTTTTTCTGTGACAGTGACCTGTATGTCCTTCAGGCGGCAGGTGCAAACAGTAAGATAGTAAGCTTCTTATGAATTTCACTATTTTCCTCTTAAAATTGCAGCATGAAGTCAGAAACTTCTGGATCTTCTGATCTTCTTTTTACATCCTGCACACATGGGCACATGGGCACTGTAGCCTATTCTCAGTCTGGATCAGGTCCACTTTTCCTAATGTTTTAACAAATTCTCAATTCCCAGTCAGGATCAATTAAAAAAGGGCAAATTATAACAAAATCATGTTATTTCACCACCTTTCCAACAGCCACCTCCAGCAACTTCCACCAACAGCAGCTGCCTCTGAGCGATACCGGTCTCTTTCTGGCAATACCTACACAAAGGTGTGCGACAGGCTCTCTAAGAGCAGACACCATTTCAGCCCAAGTGCGGGGGAGTCCACCACACAGCCCGACAGTGACACAGCGGAGGACATGGTGATTACATCAGTCAGAGAGTCAAGAGGGAAACTCCCAGCTATGCTTAGAGCAGAGCAGGGACAATGGAAAGGCTGCACCTGCCATGAACATGAACGTTGTTATTTATTTATTTTTTTTACCTGAATTTTATTTCAGACATTTTCAATTTGGTATAGAATTTACTAAATATTTTGTGTTTAGTGAAAAGGGTAAAATAATTTTTGTTAATTTAATATGAGCAAACAAACACAGTCGTTAAGCCAGTTTGAATTTGTCCTGAAGAGGGTATTTTAACTGATGGCAAAGAGAAAAAAGGACCAGAGAGAAAAAGCAACTAGTGTCATAAAATCGTGAATTTTGAAAATTCTCAGAATTTTGCAACGCTATTCAGGGGTATATGTATAAATATGGGAATGAGTGAGTCAGTAACTTTAATGACTAAGCCAATGCTTACTGTGTGAACTAGACTTGATGCTCATGGCTATGGATAACTGAGAGCCTATGAGAATTGTACCTTATCTGACCTGTGTTCTATATTATCCTTCGGTATGCAATTAGTGTACATCACATTTAATAAAAGCATCTGCCAAACATAATGTAATGTAATGTAGATGACCAGTGAAACTGCAGAGATTGCCCCAGACCGTGGGAGAATGAACTATATCAGGACAGCCCAATCCTCTTCCTGGAGATCTGCTGTCCTGTAGGTTTTCATTTCAACCCTAATTCGGCACACATGATTCTACCAATTCTCTGCTCAATGAGATCTGTAGCTGTTGAATGATCTGTGCTTGGTTAGGATTGGTGGGGAAATCTACAGGGCAGTAGATCTCCTGGAACAGGATTGGGCAGCCCTGAACTACATGAACGCACAGTGTGGAAGCCTGGTCCCTGTTCATGAATGAAGAATGGCCAGACCACAACCACAAGGGGTGCCTGCAAACGCCAGCCTGGAAGCACATAAGCCTCTTAAAACATGCAAACACTGTGTTCACCAGAGAGCACAGATCTCTGGCACAGACACCCCATGCTCCCGTGCAACAAATCAAAGTTATTCACTGATTAATGCCCCTGGTCGATAAGGCCATCCGCGCAACTGGAACGTCACCATGGAAACACTGCGACCAAACCACGCGGCAAGAGTGACGGGGGACTCCGGAATGTTCTCTCGGGCCGAGTTTATCTGGGGTTTGTGATTTCACTGTGGATTAATGAGATCGGGAATAATACACACTGTCCTTTCAATGACGGAAGCACTGTACTGTGCTAAGCATCTGTGTGTGAGGGGGTTTATGTGTACTAGTGCATTAGATTTATGTGCGTGATAGTGTGTGTATGTGTGTGAATCAGTGTGTGTGACAGTTTAGAAAAAAATCTAATTCTTTTTGGCTTGAACTTTGTTGAAGAAGCTTTGATCCCCCCTTTGGTAAAAGGCGAAGGACAGTGAAGCTCTGAACCTTGCTTAGCCTTTGATTGAACTGTTTCTGGAACAGCACAGGCACACAGCTGGAATTACAGACCAGAGTCTCCCAGAAGGGACAGGCTGACATTCAACATTTTACATAAACTCCGTAACCGTGTAACAGTAGCCAAGATACGGTCATTTATTGACCTGTTTACGCCACACCGTTGCTCCTCAATCACCACGGGGCCCGTCAGGACCTCCCAGCTGGTTCCTCTCTCCTCTCAAGCCAACGTCTAGAAACTTCAATTTGTGACTCTGTGGGAAAAGAAGCTGCCCTTTTGCTCAGGGTTGTTCTGTTCCAACCGGGATGGAAAAGTCTAGACCCAAAGAGGTAGGCTTCCCCAGTGATTTTTTTCCCTGACATTTCGTTTCCTCAGAAGACAGCGAAGAGAGGAATGTTACTTGCTACTGGCTTACTCACTGGGGACACAGGGTTCTACCCTGAAAGTGCTTTTGCAAGCTACAGGTCACGTCCTGCCTTTTAACTTTAGTGTACCTGAAAGGGCAATATAAACCTACAGTATGTGAACTTAATATGAACTGAAATGGATGTTTGCATTCATGGTGGTCTCAATTTTATCATGGTTTAGTTCATTTGTTATCCTAATGTGAATATTATTGTAAAGCGAGTTTTAGCTTTGTATGTTTAGTCACATCATCGGTGTTTAATTTGTCATTTAGTACTTGCATTGCTTGAAGTCTACAGCTATTTTCTTGTTGAGGGCACTGCCCTTACAAGTTTTTTCAAGGAGCACATTGAACATTGACATTGACTTCAAGGTCAAAGAGCTTTAAAGAGAAGACAGCTGATCTTCTGTACTGGCAGCCATCCAGAGTCAGTGTGAGCAGAAGTTGTATTAATGTGGCAAATGGCCCTTCACCACAAACCGCTGCCATGGAGAGCAGCCAAGATGTCTTTCCCATTTCCCCCTAGACCTCTCCTTCAAATCTTAATTATGTCATCATCAAACTGAGCTGGCACTGTGCCTGACTCTCACCTAACGCACTAAAGAGCTTTACTCTTGCCTGACGTTAAAGAGATTCACTGGGCAAAGAGCCTGACTTCTGTCTGACTCAAAAGAGATTAACTGGGTGAACTGCGTACCTAGATTTATTGGGTGCAGGGCCTGACTCTTTTCTGGCTCCAAAGAGATTCACCAACAGGAAGTGCCTGACTCTCGCCTGGCTCTGAAGAGATTCACCAACAGGAAGTGTCTGACTCTCGCCTGGCTCCGAAGAGATTCACCACCAGGAAGTGCCTGACTCTCACCTGGCTCCGAAGAGATTCAGCAACAGGAAGTGCCTGACTCTCATCTGGCTCCGAAGAGATTCAACAACAGGAAGTGCCTGACTCTCGCCTGGCTCCAAATACACCTGCTGTGAGGTGAATCTGTAAATGGCCACCTGTGTAAATGGCCACCTGCGCAGAGAGAAGCCTCTGAAGAGCACTCCAGAGGATAATGGGAGCAGAACTCGCAGAAGCAGAGTCTGAGAGCCAGAGAAGGAGGAGGAGGAGGAGGCAGCCGACTGTCTGTGAGGAAGCAGCGAGCACTGCGGCAGGCTGGCAGGTATAACAGCTGTTACAGAACACAGTGTTCCCTTTCCCCAGGCAGCTGCTCCCTGCGTCTCGGGCTGAAAAGGGGGACCTTTTCTTCTGATTTTACATTATTCTTTTAGAACTTTTACATTATTTATCCTCCATTTATTTTTGAAGTGGAGGCCACTGAAAAGGGCCGGTTTGTGTGGGTGGGGGCAGCTGTCTGGTTTGCTTGGGGGGCAACTGGCCTCTCATGTGCTATTCAAGAGGGAAGAAGGGAAGAGGGACCAAGGCACACAGACCAAACACAATTGAGGACTCTCAGGAGGGGTTCTGCCACGTGTCAGTTTCTGTGTGTGTGTGTGTGTGTGTGCAGGCATGTGAGCGTGCATGTGTGTGTGTGCGACACAGCCAAATAAAGTAATAACATCAACTTTTACCTTAGAGATAGAGAAAAGTAATATGTGCGAGGGAACAGTAATCTCATTTTAATTGGATTTTATTCAGATTGTCCGCATCATATATATTGCATAATCCCCACTACTGTTCTGGAAATCGATAATTCTATTGTCAACAATCAAGTATTATTTTACAAAACAGCCACATCTTACTGAAATTGTGAATGCACAATGAGTAAGTTGTTAAATATAGCCCCAATTCCAGTTCCAACGACGCAATGTCGAACAGTGCTACAACCTGCCTGGAAGATTAGTTTGCTGCACATTATAAAGAGATTAATTCAAAATTGATTTGTCACAGCCCTACAACAAAAATGAGTAAATGCAGCCTGCCTGGTGACAGGCTGCAACAAAGCCTCAAATGACTACAATTCCCAGGAGACAGCATGATGGAAAGGCTTTGCTGATTACTCACAACTGGATGACTAGTTAGCTGTTCCAACAATCAAAAATGAGAACCAGAGGGTGGCTTCAACAATTAATACCCAACTATATACTTAAAGCCTGACAACTACCATTATAACACCCTGTAATCTCAGCTATTTTGGGCAAAATGGTGTTCTTGCCACCCTCACATTTTCATAACTCATCCTTAAGCAGGAACAAATTTATTTTTGTCAAAGGTTTGGGAAGCAAATGGGATGAAAGCACACTCTTAGTATCTCTTTACACCTCCTCTGTTCCATCACTCACTCTCTCTCTCACTCCCTCAGTATCTCTTTACCCCTTCCTTCCTCTGTTCTATCACTGTCACTCTCTAACACACAAACTCTCTCTCTCTCTCTCTCTCTGCCTGGCTATTGGCACATATCCACTGTCTAAGTCACGTGAGTGGGTCACGCCGCACAGGGTGAGCTGGGAGCATGTGTGTGTGAGTGCACGCGTGTGTGTGTGCGCCTGAGAGTGTGATGGCATGTTGTGATGTGAGTGCGCCTGACCTCACAGCTACAGGACCATCTGTCGGGCAGGCCAGGGTAAACCGCCCACCACGAATGGGCGAGGGCTGGGGAGGCGGGGCAGGGGGGCGGGGAAGGGGAAGGGGGAGGGATTAACTCTGATTACTCCAATGTGGGATTAACCCAGTGAACACTGGCACACATGGCCCCAAAACAAGAGTCGGCAGGTGCCCAGCCGTACACTGGCACATGCCCAGCGAGTCTCCGCAGCCAGCTCGCACGCCCATAAATACGCACATTGAACATGCTCTCTCGCCCAGAGGTAAATACCTGCACATGTAGCCGTTCACCACACAGACCATCAACTGCTTTGCTGAAGCTGTCTGCCGGTCAGCTGATATCACTCAAGTTCTCCACTGAGACAATGGGGCTTAACCACTGTACTGTCAAAACATCTCTGGAGCACACGTCATTGCCTCAGAATACATCCAGTCAGGATGCCCGGCATGCTGGTGACTTTCAGCCAATCCTCTCCAAGCGTCTTTATTGTTATCTGAGACCCCTCTTTCTCCCCCTCCTTTGCCCCATTTTAAGGATTACCCCTCTAGCCAACTCACTCTCTCTGCTCCCATCTGTCTCCCCCCAGTGATCCCTTCATCCGGACAGCGGACAGGCTTCCAGTACAAACCAACTTTGCTGATATTAATATCTGAGAAGACACGGTCCTGGAGAGCTGTGTGTGTGTGTGATGTGCGTGTGTATGTGTGTGTGTTTGTGTGTTAGTGTATGTGCATTTTCACATCTGTTTGCTGTCCTGGGTGTGTGCTTGTGTGTGTATGTTTGTGAGCATGCGTGTGTGTGTAACTGATTGTGCGTGTGTGTGTGTGCGTATGTGTGTGTGTGTGTGTGTATGTTTGTGTGCATGCGTATGCGTGTAACTGATTGTGCATGTATGTGCCTGTGCGTGTGTATGTGCGTGTGTGTGTGTGCACGTATGTGTGTGTGTGTGTATGTTTGTGTGCATGCGTGTGCGTGTAACTGATTGTGCATGTATGTGCCTGTGCGTGTGTATGTGCGTGTATGTGTGTGTGTGTGGTGCAAGCCTTGTCTGGGGAGCCCGTGTCTGATATAGAAAAACAGCTGGCGCTGTAGGAAAGATGGCCACCTGCTCCTCTCCATTAGAAAGCTCTGGAAGGCAGCTCACTGAGCTGGGCTCTCTGCGTGCCTGGGAGGGGGCAGCTCGAGAGCTCTGTTTGCTTATGTCATTTACTCTGTTAGCCGACACAACCAGACACTCGTCATCTAAATGGAGGAGCCTTTCTCCATTTCAGCGGCTCACACGCATTAATCTGCAGAGCATGTTTTAAGCAGGCGGTGCCCCGCCCGAACACGCATGCGGCTCCACTTCCTCCCTATACACGCATCCGTCCCCGTAACCGACGGCAACAATTCTGCTGAAAACGTCTTCATTCCAGGTCACCAGATCTAAACCCCTCCCCCCCCAACCACACCCTCCCCTGCCTCCACCCCCACAAAAAACGCACACCCCTGCACTCACAGAGTCTGTCTGTCACAGCGATGACAGCTCACAGCCGAGGAACAAACAGCTCATTGATCGCGGCGCCAATAGTGACAGAGAGCCATTATGCAGAGTGACCTAGGCACTCTCTCCGCTCCCTTCAGCCTCTCTCAGTTACACGGTCGTGTGCAGTCATTTTGATTCAGCTACTCAAATAAGAGCAGCTCTGAAACAGCAAAGTGCAATGGCAACGGCAATGGGTTAGCGAACTGCATGGCTTGCATTCATTTCGAAAAACAGCCTGAATGATTTCTGAATATGATTTTGTCTGCACACACCCCGAACGTTCCAAACAGTGTCGATAAATCACTAAGAACTAAAACCAGTAAGCATCAGTATTAAGGCGTAACGGCGTCATATTTTGGATGTGGCTGCACGCAAGGTCCTAGAAAGACCAGTAGTGCCTTCACAAGAACACAGCTGAATGACCCGACTGACGTTAAAAATCATTTGAAAGCAAAGAACCCATCAGGAAGCCTAATTCTGTCAGAGCTCCGTCTATGTGCGAACGTCACCAGAGAACGTTCTGCAGGGCCGGCCCAGAACCACACAGTCACAGCAGCTGAATGGTACGAGGAGCTGGCCAATCCCCTCACAGCAGACTGTGCCAGACAGAGGTTGGTTGCATCCCCTGGACCGAAACAGGCTACTGTGAGCTATCGCCGCTACAGCTCACAGAAACACTGCTACATGGCAATGAGAATGTTGAAAGAAGGCCTCCACCCACATAGTGTGTGCCCCCCTCGCCCCCAACCTCTAAACCTCCAAACTCATTGTAATATTATAGCAACATAAATAGGCATCGTTAGCCTAATTAACTGTATGCTGTAGGTTTTTACAAGCTGGCAAGCTATTTAGCTCATTACCTTCCTGCAAGCGAAGAATGGAATTAAATATTGTGAAGAGGTCATTTACACATCAACTTCGGCCATTTCAACAAGCAATATCTATGCCTTGGCACACAAAATATTTGGAAAAAGAAATACACAAATGTACTTATCTTAGAGATCTAAACTATATTAAATATATTTTCGTAATCTGTTCATAATATCAAGGGCAAATGGAGTATCAAAATTCCAGTTAGGAAATTTTATTTTTCCTTCAAAGTCACATGATCTTGCATTGGATCCAATGGGGAACTCCGACGTTTTGACCTCAGAACAGTAACATGCGCAATACAAGCTTCACAGCTTAGGTTGGCTGAGGGGTGATTTCCAGTCTAATGTTCCAACCGTCGCCTTCCTCCCCGTTTCTCTCCTCATGGAGCAGCGTCCACCTATCAAGCCACGAGCTCGAGAATTTCCACTCTGCAGGCCTCGCCCCCTATTTGACGCAGTCGCTAAGTTGTGCGCGATTTCCACTTTGACAACCGCAGGACCCCACAGTACCACAGGCACCGCTTTGAATGACAGGGTCATGAAAATGCATATTACCGGAATGGAAATGCCCCATATAGAATGTATGTTCCTTATTATAAAATTATAGTATGGTTACGCTATAAAGGACTGCAAGTCACGAACTTAAAGGTTAAATATAGTCACCTAGTTATTACATTCTAAATGGAGGTGGTCGTAGTGAAATATACTTGGAGGATACTATCTATCCTACAAAAATATGAAAATGAAATTTCTAGATCCCGTACAATATCAGTATGCTGAGTCAATATGTATGACTGCATTGCGTGCATGCATGTGTTGGAAACATGCCTATGCTTATGATAAAGCCTCTAAACGTGGAAATTATGGGGAACCAAGCATCCATTTTGACGCAGTGTCTGTGGCGGATAGTCCAACTCCGTTTCGCCTTTCTAACAATATTTTCATGGTCTAAAGGGTTTCCCAGTTCGGCGCACCCAAGACGTTCATTTTGGGAAAACGGCTCCGATAGGTCATTCGCGTGAAGGCAAGTGCACCAAAAATGGACAGGCTGAATCATAGCTACTGACATTCCATCCTCCCTCATGCATCAGAAATTAAAGCAAAAGTGCGCGCTTTTCGCCCTGTCATGGCATCAGTTCATACTAGGCAGAAACACACGACACTATCAACGCACACAACACGGTTGCACAACTGGACGCACAATCCATTTAGAAAATCACATCATCTGTGAACAGTGTCCTGAACATACAAACATTTTCCATTACAAATGTATTGCTGCTCTGTTTACGTGCCATGGCCCGATATGTCGAGTAAATTAGGTGGTGTGAATTTTTCATGGTTGTGCTTGGATTTGACGCAGTGTGTAGCTAGCTATCTGGGTTGTGCGCCTTCACTCAACCAAGAAATCAGAACCTCGTTACTTAAGCATCCCTGCCTTCTCCAGGATCTGGTACAGATGTTTAAATCTACTGGGGTATAAAATGCAAACAATGATCGAGCCTGAATATTTTGCAAACTAAGTAAAAAAATTTGGATGGTTCTCTTTTTTCTCCAGTAACCGCATTATGACGCATGGGTTAGATAGGCAGACTGGCGCTGGAGCATCGCAGTCACACAGACCTGACGCAATTTCGAACAGGGCAGCATCACACCACATATACCACAACGATTTTCCAATATCTAGTATCAGTCTAACATAGCCAGCCACATCGCGCCTCGTGATAAAACAAATACCGAGAAAGGAGAAGATCATATTGAAAACATAAGACAATCTGTATTTTTTTCTTATTTGCTACCGTAGAACAATAATGTGTTGAAATGCCAATAGCTTCCATTGCAAGTCATTTTTGAGTATCCTATTTTTCATCGCCAGCCAACCAAAAATAAATCTGACCTGGCGTCAATGTCATTCTGACAAAAACATTCTATAGATGAACTGTTTCACAAACGGCACAAGGTAGTGAGCAGATGGAATATAAGTAACACGTTTATTCCGTATGTTTGCAGAAAACGGTAACGTTAGCCAGTCACATTTTTTATTTCAAACACAAAATTTAAAAATTCGGTCTTACCCCCATTTTGGCGCAGTCACTCGGATCCCTTCAGGTGATGGAACGGCTCGAGGTTTAATTTGATCAGAATAACTGGTAAGAATGTTGAAACCAGAAAAATGTGCAATTTCTTAGTTACTTTGGAAATACCTGTTTTCACTTACTTGCAACGATAAGTCTAACAGAATGGGTAGAAAAATAAATGCATGAAATAGATGGTTTGTCTAAGCTTTGAGTCAGAATCGGAAAGGGGATGTATTAAAAGATTATGTATTTTTCATTGAACACCTCTGGGAGGGTGTATTACATTTAAAAAATGTGTGTGGTATTAATATGATATAATAATCACAGGGAGTACAGCCAGCGAGGATGTAGGTATCTCACTCGCTGGTCTGTGACAATTGCAACGAAACGTTCAGACTACGAGCCGCACTGCCTAGTTTTTTTTTGGATTTCGTCTCCCTCCGCTTTACCGCCAGCTGCCGTAGAACCCCCTTTTCCTCTGCGCACCACTCCGCCTGTGGAAGAAGCGCCGGTGGGTGTGTGTGATGAACCGCCCCAACAGAGCGAAGCTCATAAATGTGCTGCCAATGGGATCCTCCCATAAACCACTTCTTCCGCCAATAGATGGTCTGCGAGCATTCTTACTGACATGTCAACTAACCAGTGATTTTAAAATAATTTGTTACATGGGCCAATCCAGGAGGGCATGTGCCCCGCCTTCTTTACTGCAGAATTCCTGAGCAGCCAGGCAAGAGGCGCGCGTTCAAGGCCGATTGACTAATTTAAATGGCCGCGCTATAGTGTGGTAAAACGGGGATTATTAGTTTTCATAAACGAAAGGGACCGTTTCAGTGATATACACAATTATTTTGTGGAATGATAACCCTTACATTGTTGTATTCTATGCGTGACCTCACGTGCTGAAGGTTATCCAGTTCATTAACTTGGGATAAGATCAGACAAAGTTACTGGACTTAGATTGCTTAGATCTTATTTTCACGTGTACTTGTTGATCACCGTCTCACCTCTTAACAACAGTTCTAGTTATAGCTGTTTTTGATGCCGTATTCACCCGAAGTCCTGGCCCGCTTCAACCAGGCTCCAATGGAATTCCTAGCATGAAAAGAAAAACCACAGACATAACCGTTGTCTAATTCCGCATACCTATGTTCAAAGCACTCAAAGGAAGGTCACAAGATTAGCATAGTTATATTTATAAGTGACAACTGGCGCTTGTCTTAAACAATTAATTTGTGTTTTTTAAACTTGAGTTTGTCAATCTGCTGGGCCTTATGGAGGTATGGAGGCAGCAGACAGAACTCATTTGCCACAAGCAGGTGGGTAAAACTATGAAGGGATACAATGAGCGGAGTAGGAAAGATATGGGGTGAGAAACATTCTCTAGAAGAAAAGACATGAAAGAGAAATAGAGCAATCCTGTGTGAGGCAAAGGTAGTGGTGTGGTGGTCTGACACTGAGAGAATGTGACAGATGTTTGGAAGAGTATAGTGATATATATATATATATAGCCTAAAATAGAGACTACAGACATTGAGAGATTGGCATTTATGTCTGCATTGTCATTCTCTCAAGCAGGCTATGGCTACGTCCACACTGTTTTTGTGAGTAACAACTCTATTCATTTTTGAGAGTGAATTGTGTTGTGTTTTGTGCACACTACAGCAGAGCAAACTGAAGTGAGCTCACAGGAGTCATTCTCCTAACCAGATCTTGTGACAGCTGTAGATATCAATATCATCTGTAATCATGACAACTTTTACTACATCGCAATTTGGCGTCTGTCACGGCATGTTTAGAAAGTATACTTAATTTATTTGAAAATTTAGAATAATGGAGGAGTGAGTTTATGTATCTCCTCAAGACAAACCACTGCCGACAGAGACGTCATACGTTGGTCGTTGTCATGTATTTACTAACTGTAACCGACGTACCTGTGCTTTGTGTAGACTGTACTTCACGCATGACTAGTTGTCCAGTGCGGTTCTGGTACACGCTACTCAGACCAACCACGTCCACACTCAAATTTGGTAGTCAATCCCTAAAATTTCCAGGCAGTGACTTCAGGTGTCGAATGCGGTTGTCACTCTCTTTCACAGAACCAAACTGTGTATGAAATGATATATAAAAATGAATGACAATTGTATTTAGCTGCAGTGTAACGTATGGAGGTAATATGTGAATGGTGTATTATTATGGTATGGTACACAATGTACTCTATAGTGTTATGTGTATTTAAAGCCGAAGTGCCAATTAATGTTGCCAGTGAGCATATGCCTTGTCAGTACATGTACATTGGGAAAATTGAAGATGCCATTAATAAATTCAAGTCATTGGTCTTCATGCTTTTTACTTTAAAAAACATTGAGACATAGCCTGGGTAATCAATCCCACAATTAGTCCAATTTGGATTTGTTTCATTCTAACAGTCACAGTAAGAAGCCCAGTTCCTTTCCATGACTAGTAGCTTCATGATTGCTAAATGATGTCTATCTAAATGTAATTAGTTGAAATGTAATTTCTGATGCAAAATCACTTATTACAACAAATGATTGAATGCTTCCAACACTGAATGTTTGATATAAACATCTGCAAACATCTGTGCATTTTTTATTCTCCATGGCCATGTGTATGGACACAATATGTTTCTGTCAATGCACATGTACAGCAAATAAAGTTTTTTGCATCAGAGAAAACGAAATGGCTTACAGCATGTGAGCAATATCTTTCCTTACCCCCCCCCCCCCCCCCTCATGTAAAACCTGGGAAACTGAGAATAACAAGAGAAAGAAAGAGATAAATTGATTAGATAAATGCAATGATGGCAATTTGATATTCCCTCCCCTTTGTAATGTGGAGATGCCAGTATAGAGCGTTCTGGGCCATTTTTCATATGTCTGCTGTTGTTTTTATGCTAGATCCAGTTCCAATCTGTATTGCATTCAATCTTGAGTGCCGTTACTAGATCAAATTGCGTATCTGTTTTCCTTGACAAAGTGTCTTTCATGACAGGTATTCTGCAACAATATCTCAAATAGAAAGTGAGTTTGGGTGTGTGTTTAAGAGAGAGAGAGAGGGAGAGAGTATCTGTCTGCATATGTGTATGTGTGAAAGAGTATATCTACTGACGATCTTTAATAATCTGTTTTTTTAAATGTTTTAAAATACAGGCTATACATGATGGGTTAGGGCTGTGGGGGGAGGGGGCGTCAGGGTGCCTGTGGGCCTGATGGAGGGTGCAAAATGAACCAAAAGGAAAGCAGGAGTCACAGGAGGGATAAAAAACAGAAACCAGAAAGGTAGGAAGGGCATAACGCAGACAGGGAGCGACGAAAGTGCTCACCATTCATCTACAAACTGGAGAGAATCTAGAGCTCACCATTCACCTACAAACTGGAGAGTATCTAGTGCTCACCATTCACTTACAAACTGGGGAGTATCTAGAGCTCACCATTCACATAGAAACTGGAGAGTATCTAGTGCTCACCGTTCACCTACAAACTGGAGAGTATCTAGAGCTCACCATTCACCTACAAACTAGAGAGTATCTAGTGCTCACCATTCGCCTACAAACTGGAGAGAATCTAGTGCTCACCATTCACTTATAAACTGGAGAGTATCTAGTGCTCACCATTCACCTACAAACTGGAGAGAATCTAGAACTCACCATTCACTTATAAACTGGAGAGTATCTAGTGCTCACCATTCACCTACAAACTGGAGAGAATCTAGAGCTCACCATTCACTTATATAATGGAGAGTATCTAGAGCTCACCATTCACTTATACACTGGAGAGTATATAGTGGTCACCATTGAAATACAAACTGGAGAGTATCTAATGCTCACCATTCACTTATAAACTGGAGAGTATCTAGTGCTCACCATTCACCTACAAACTGGAGAGTATTAGAGCTCACCATTCTCTTATAAACTGAAGAGTATCTAGAGCTCACCATTCACCTACAAACTGGAGAGTATGTAGAGCTCACCATTCTCTTATAAACTGGAGAGTATGTAGAGCTCACCATTCTCTTATAAACTGGAGAGTATCTAGTGCTCACCATTCACTTATAAACTGGAGAGTATCTAGTGCTCACCAATCACCTACAAACTGGAGAGTATCTAGAGCTCACCATTCTCTTATAAACTGGAGAGTATCTAGTGCTCACCATTCACCTACAAACTGGAGAGTATGTAGAGCTCACCATTCACTTATAAACTGGAGAGTATCTAGAGCTCACCATTCACCTACAAACTAGAGAGTATCTAGTGCTCACCGTTCACCTACAAACTGGAGAGAATCTAGAGCTCACCATTCACTTATAAACTGGGGAGTATCTAGAGCTCACCATTCACTTATAAACTGGAGAGTATCTAGTGCTCACCATTCACATACAAACTGGAGAGTATCTAGTGCTCACCATTCACTTATAAACTGGAGAGTATCTAGTGCTCACCATTCACCTACAAACTGGAGAGTATCTAGAGCTCACCATTCACCTACAAACTGGAGAGTATCTAGTGCTCACCATTCACCTACAAACTGGAGAGTATCTAGTGCTCACCATTCACCTACAAACTGGAGAGTATCTAGAGCTCACCATTCACCTACAAACTGGAGAGTATCTAGTGCTCACCATTCACCTACAAACTGGAGAGTATCTAGCATTACATTACATTACATTACAGGCATTTAGCAGACGCTCTTATCCAGAGCGACGTACAACAAATGCATTAGTTCAAGGTTCAGAGGTGCAAAAAAAAATCTAGCACTATCAAACCTGCAATACCTGTATTGCATGACCTAACTAGCTATTCCACACCTTCCTCATTTCAACAATGGTGAGAAGATAAGGATTGCTGTGGTGGTCAGCTGAATAGAACTGTGGGGAAATAGCCTATGTGCGTAGTATGGAAACTACAGTACAGAAGGGTCCACAAAGCACCCAGATCCTTGAGTTCCTGACTGGAGGGACTGAAAGCTGCCTTTGCTCTTTCCCTGTCCAAAATCTGTCACCAAAGTGATATACCAACGTATACCACCCAATCAAAAGCTATCCGTGTTTTGTCAGTATGGATTAACATCTCTGTCCAAGATTAGCATTTCTTCATTCTCCAGCTGTTGGCAGACAGATAAAGTTGGCAGAAATGTAGATGGCTTAGGAGAACTGACAGCCCTTGTACTTCCTGCCAAAAGGTAAATGCATTTTCATTCGAACCTTTGCTCTTCCTCACACTCAGCTTTTGTTAAAAAAAAAACAGTGGCAATTCACAGTCATATTGGCTGAGGTGCATGCAACGTTTTGCAATTGTTTTTGTCAGGCAGTCGCTAAGTCAGTTCGGTGTTTGCCGCTTAGAACCAAACGTCCTGTGACATTTCATTTCAGCTGCAATATGATGTGTTAATGCGGGCCTCATTTGCATTACATGGAAAAAATGGGCTTCAAGGGACAGTAGCTATGACAGTGACCACGGCAACAGTGCCATAGCAGATTGCCTCCACGTCAGCAAACTGACACTATATCTTGTCATTTAAATGATTCTTCCAAATTAATATTTCGTAAACAGGCATGGAATAAGATACATTTTGTTTCTAATTTCATCTTGTAGAGTCTACATAATCAGCACATAATCCGCTTAACAAAACAAATGCACTCTTCTGCTGAAATCATTTTCTACGATCTTCCTTCATCACTCTCCGCTCTCACAGATTCATATTTCAGTGCTTAATGACACACCCACAGCATTCACAGGAATACCAAAGCTGTAAGGTACGGCCAATGATAAATGATTATTTTTAAAAAAATCAAATGAGAGCAGAGGCAGTAATAATAAAGCGAGCTCTGGCCTCTCCCCAGACTTGTTTGAGTGTTTTCCTGCGTGTCAGCTGTGTCTGTCTCTCCCTGCCCCCACTCTTCCGCTCTCCATGCCTCCATCCCCTCATCCTCCTCCGCTCCCATCCCTCCGGCGCTGTCCTTTCAGCACCACGCTGGCTGCTGCTGATGCTTCCGAGAAGCATTTTGGGGGAAATGCAGGAGAGTGGAGCCAGTTTGGTGCTATCTACTTCTACTACTACTGCTACTACTACTGCAACTACTGCTGTTACTAGTACTACTACTGCTACTACAACTGCTACGACTATTACTGCTACTACTACTATTATTGCTGCTACTATTACTACTACTACTACTACTACTACAGTACTATGACTACTGCCACTACTACTACTGCTACAACTACTACTACCGCTATTACTCCTACTGTTACTACTACTTACTACTTTACTACTACTACTACTGTTGCTACTACATAGTTACATTGAATTTTAACTTATACATTTCTTAATTTTAATCTGGTTGCGAGTTATATATAGATGTATATGTATCTATAGACGGGTGGCAGGAAAGGAAAAACCAACGTAAGTGTCTTAGTAAGGTGTTGGGCCACCACAGACCACCAGAACAGCTTTAGTGCACCTTGGCATAGATTCTTCAAGCCTCTAAAACTTCCTTGGAGGGATGGAACACTATTCTTTCAAAAGAAATTCCCTCCTTTGGTGTTTTGATAGTGG
The DNA here is from genome assembly GCF_018555375.3 of Anguilla rostrata. Lineage (NCBI taxonomy): Eukaryota > Metazoa > Chordata > Actinopteri > Anguilliformes > Anguillidae > Anguilla > Anguilla rostrata. The sequence continues at coordinate 35,743,405 of NC_057940.1, read as the reverse complement.
TGGTGGAGTGTGCTGTCTAACACATTGGTCCAAAATCTCCTATAGGCCAGATTTTAAATTGGGTTGAGATCTGGCGGCTGCAAAGGCTGTAGCATATGACTCAGGTCATTTTCATACTGATCGAACCATTCAGTGACCCCTCGTGCCCTGTGGATGGGGGCATTGTCATCGTGGAAGAAACCACTCTATTCTAGGATAAAGGTGATCACTCAGAATAACTTTTTAATAATAAGGATTAATAAGCATTGATTTGCAGTAACCCTTCCCTCTAAGGGGACAAGTGGACCCAAACCATGCCAGGAAAATGCCCCTACAGCATAACAGAGCCACCAGCAAACATTCAGACCTGTACAAACCTGAATAAATGAGTGGAGAAACATCATGAATACAGATGCTTCCATACAGGTATATGATACACTTGAGACTTGAGCAATTAACATCCTATCATGCACTGTGTCATGTATAAAAATGCTGAGCAGGCCCAGTTTACCTTGATTTTGGATAAAGATGGCAAGAGGAAAAGATCTAAGTGACTTTGAAAGCGGGTTCATTGTTGGGGCATGGATGACAGGAGCTTCAGTCATAAAGACTGCTGAAATGGCTAGTGTTTCAATAGGAACAATGACTGAAGTGACATTTGCATTTATGTACAAACAGAGGTCCAACGCTCATAACAGAACACACATAAGATGGCTGGCTGGCTGCCTGATTTTACTATAACTGATCTACTTTTATAGGAAATGATGAGGCAGAGTTTCTATGTTTTTGAAACATTTATAAAGTTTATTACCTATCTAGACAGTTGAAACAGGCCATAACTGGAATTCCAGGATAAAAAAAACATGGTCACTATATTCCTTATAGAAATTTACAAAGGGGGTGAAGTGTCATTTCTTTTGCAAAATGATTCATGGCTTTCTCCTAAGCATCCCAGCTCTTAATGATTCCATTGATTCTAACTCTGTATCTCTCCCCTGATTCCTTTCAGCACATCACAACAGCCATGATGGTTTTCTGAGCCATATACATATTTTTACGCTGACATTTTAGAAGAATTGTGACAAGCACAGTGTGTACTTCTCCCAAATGTGTGGTGAAAATCCTGAAATAGCTTACAACATTTGCAAGTGTTTCTGTGCATTGGAGCTGTAAGATATCCCACTCCCTCTTCTGAAAAAGGTGATCTGTCCCTTTAAGGCACAGCCAGCCCAGTCACACACCAATCAGGAAGGAGATGCTGGGATGATGTCGTCCTTGTGAACGACCTTGTAGGGGGGCTAAGAGATGGAGAGGGGGAAAGGGAGGAAGGGAGAGAATGAGAAAGAGGAAGAGAATCAGATGGAGGGGGAGGGACCGTGAGTGAGAGAGAGAGACAGGGACTGAGAGGAAGAGAAAGAGCGAGAGAGGGAGAATCCCTGTACTGTAATATTAAAAGGAAGGCAGTTCTAAAGAAGTACATGAGCACAGGGGAGTTAACATGCAATCATTTAGTAATTAACATACTGCAGGAAAGAGCAAGAGAGAGAGAAAGAGGAGAGAGAGAGAGATAGATAATGCCTGTACTGTAATAGTAAAAGCAACACAGCACTAAAGAAAAACATCAAAACAGGGGAGTTAACATGGAATAATTTAATCATTAACACACTGCAGGAAAGAGCAAGAGAGAGAGAGAGAGGGAGAGAGAGAGGAAAGATGAAGAGCCAGAGAGTTCCATGAACGATGGGTTCAGTTCCACTGAAGCCCATTTAGAGGGTTGCGTGAGCTCGGCGAGCATCTCTCTGACACACATGCACACGTCACCCACACAGATTTAATTGACGAGACGCAGCTCCCCGGCATTGCATAAGGAGCTCGCTGGAGGGTGCAGGGGTCGGGGGGAGGGGTATGAATCGAGAGAGAGAGATTGGACGCAGGGAAAGAGTTAAGGGGACGGAAGAAAGAGGAAAAAATGTATCACGTGGAGAGCAGAGAAGAGCACGGTGATGTATGCACAATTTTACACAGGATTTCTGAAGAATCCACATATTCAGTGTCTATCGGTAATTTACTATAAAATTACTATCATACTATTTAAAAAATATTTGAGATATCATGTCCATTGACTTGGCAGGGTAAGTCAGTGTATTTTCACTGTCTTGCAAAAGGCCTCTCCTGAATATAATTCTTAGCCTCAAGAGATCTGATGGTTAAATGAAGGTTTGATAAACATAAGCTGTGCTGCAGAAATGAACAAATCTCCATCAATCAATCTAAATTAGCAGTCAGTCAAAAACTAATATGTTATATCCTTGTATAATGAATTTTTGCATATGCTCAAATCAAACCACAAAATAATTTCATAATGTAAGCTATTTAAACAGGGTAACCTAAAGAATTATGAAGAATACCATGGTGACATGGGTGTTGCATCCTCAATATAACAATGGGGCCTCTTCCTTATTATACTTTATAAAGTGCTCAGCCACAGACTGGGGCCTGCATATTCATTTGTACTGTCATATTCAGTTCAGTTTTAAGAGCTCACGCACCTCAGGGGGGAAATGTTGTTATTTATTATGTTGCCAAAAACATTTCTCAATAAATAAGGCTGTAATATATTTGTAACATTAAAGAATTCAACTTGCAAACTTATGTGGTCCAAAATAAGGCAAATTTTTTGACAACAGAGAAGGGTACTATTTAGATAATGCCTGGTTATCCGCCAGGATGGCTCTCGCCAATGTGTCTAGCGGCGACTGACTTGTAATTGAATATAACATGACTGCAGTCAGCAGTGTGGTTGTAGCTGAGTTTATACTGTGCCTGTGCATTGAAAGAACAGGAGACAGATGTGCGCACTGAGAGATTAAATGCTTTTCTTTTTAAAGCTTCAGCACAACTGAACCATATGATGTGATTTAGCGACTAATGACATGCGTAAACCGGAAAGAGCGAGGCTGGACAGAGACATGTAGAAGACTGCAATGTGAAAATAACCCCCTCCCCCCCTCCCTCCCCCTTCCTTCAAAACAAACACCGGTACTTTCCCCTCCAGCCCTATCATGTCACCTTTATAACCTCTTCATTTCCCCTCTCGTCATCAGCTTTGCACTCAAAAACTCCCCCGTCCTTCTCCTCCTCTTCTCTTCTCCCCACTCTCTTTCTGTCCTATGCTGCTCTAGTGTTCTCTTCAGTGAATAAACCCTAGAGTCTGAGGGAGAGTGTGTTTAATTTTAGCATCAACACGTCAAATCCCCTCTTTTATCTTTGCTGCTGTATATATATATATTTATCACACACTCAGTCCCACTCTCACTCCCACTACCACTCCTCCTTTTCTGACCGTGTGATGTAGGCATGGGAGGTGGGTGGGTGGGTGGGTGGGTGGGGGTAGGGGGTGCGTTGCTAGGCAACCATTTCCTGACTAGGTCATGTGACTGGAGGTGACCCTGACAGCTGCCTCACTGAGCCACCCTTTGGTGCCATCACACCAGTGCCGCGGTGCTCAAACACTCACACGCTCACACACTCGCACCGATAGTAACGCCGATACCCACTCACTGGTACACTCCGGTCTGCTCTCTCTGAGGCAGACTCGTTAACGTGAACATACGCTGGCGCTGAGACACACACAGCTCGTCCGTGTAGATGTGCACAGATAGGCACAAACAGCACATTTACAATACATGTGCTTTTACATCGAGATCAGTGACATTTTAACAGATGGACGAGTAGCACATTGATCTGAAGATCTCTGTGATGTTCAATGGGATCAGCCAGCATACTCACACACACACACACACACACACACAAACACTCACATACACACATGTAATAACTGGGATCCAGTTGTTTCATTTTACACACTTCCAGTGTTCAGCGAACTGGTCCAGAGGAGCAATACAGTCTGAACAAAACAGAAGTTGGAAGCAGGTGAAAAAACTATCATCCAGAAAACAGAGAAAATTAGCAACATGTTATCAAGATCACAAGTGAACTTCGGCCCTGGAATCTACCATACCGTCTCATCATAAGTTTGCTTCACAAACTCTCTCTTTAAAGATATAAACTCTGAATTCCTTTTCTTCCCCTTTTAGCACACTATATAGGTGTTAATGGAATGGAGCAACACAGGAAATATACTGAAATTCTAAACTGACTAATGAAGAAACCAGTATATAAAAATGTCTCTCTGAAAATTCACTGTGTAGCTGCAGTGTAGGCCAATGGCTGTGATTGGATGAGAGACGAGGCATCAAGTGTTGTGATTGGGGGGTAGGGGCCAGCCTGTTGCTGGGGTGTTACCATGGAAATCAATATCACTCTTTTTCTCTGCATCAGTTGCAGAATAAATGGAGGGAGAAAATCTGGGAGAGAGAGAGTGATAGAGAACCAAAAAAAGATAGAGAGAAAAATGGAGAGAAAAAGAGAGAAAAAGGGATAGAAGGAAAGCATGAATAAAGAGGAAAAGATAAGGGATTGTGAAAAGAGAACAGCTTTGATTGCAATTTCTCTCAATGGAGTTTTCCCCAGAGAAAAACCCTGGGGTTTATGGAAGATTAACCAAACATAATCCCCTCAGAAGCAAACCCAAGCTATTTTCGATTGAAATGAACATTAACCTTGAATAAAATAACGCGTCCTTTCAGAACAGGACGAAATAACTCAAGTATAAAATCTTCTTTGCATCTGTAAGATAGATGTTTATTAGCAGATTACCTTAGAATAAAAATGAAAACAGGTATAACTGCATCCAGTGAGTTATCTGCCAGGCAGTAAACAAATGTTTTTAAAGTTTCCATAATGACTTCATTCTTCAGCATAATGACCCAGCTTATATACTAAAGCACCCTCCTCACTCCTGTTTATCTTTCAACCCCATCCATCCCACACCCCACTCCTTGTCTCCAAAAATCGATAGTAATCGTCTGTGCTTCTGTGTCACTGACGCCTCCTATTTTGTGTTTTCCCTCAGTCTTTCTGGCTTCCGGACTGGCTGGTCCACTAAGACGGACACCCGGCCTGAGTTCAATAAGAAATGGCAAAACAATCTTTTGACGCTGCATAACATAACGTAACTTAACTTGACATGACATAACACAACACAAAATAACATAAGATAACATAATGACGAAAACAGGCCATTCAGCCCAACAATGTGTGCAATTTTCCTAACTAAATTGTACATAGTGCTCTGATTACCTACGGACTAGATTGTATCCAAGACCGTATCAATCCTGGTCTTGAAAATCCCCAGTTTCTGCCTTTACTACGTGACCTGGCAGGTTATTCCACACACTGTAGGAGGAAAATCTTGCAGTAGAAGCTCTTGTAGTACTTTTGATCTAACTCTCTACAACATTTTGACTTATTTATTAATTATTAAGCTCAATGCTGTCCCTCTCTCTCTAGAGGGGCACCCAAACACTGCTGCTTTAGTCTATAGCAGAGCTAATGAGCTAATTTAATACTCCACTTCCCATGAAGCTGTGGGGAAAGTCCTGTCGCTTATGGTTTTTTTGCCTGTTCAGTCAGTCTGGTTTAAAATCTTAGGATCTACGTACATTTCATAGTAGAGCTGCCTGAACAACTGTTGTTTCACATGAATGATTAATAAGACTGTGCTCATTAAATATACATCCAGCTTAATCTGTGTTCATAGCTTTTTAAGTACCTTGTTTGCCGGCCACATTACATGTCTTTCAGCATCTAAAAGGCCTTTAACTAAGATTAAATGTACATTCAATTCAATTAGTGAGGATGTCATCAAATGCTTGGTCCATGTATGGATCTGAAGTTTAACTCTAGCTCCTAGCATGGACATAAAGCTTTTATTTCAGGTTTTCAGGAGTAGTTCTTCAAGCATTACTGATCCTCAGTGAGTCTTGTCTAGGCACGAGTGTGCCTTTTTGTGCCTTTGTTTATATGGAACTACTGCAAAGGATAGGCAACAGAGGCTACCGTTGTAATACCATATGGAAATCTGAAGGAGAATCATTGTTTGACAACACACTAAATGCAGTAGTTGATTCAGTGGTCTTTCTCAGCACATTTGTTCTTGTGGACCTACAGTATGTGTAGTTACTATTTACACCAGTGGTAACAAACCCTGTTCCTGGAGATCTACCATCCTGTAGGTGTTCATTCCAACCCTAACAGCACACTTCATTTAACAGCTAGATATCTTGTTCAGCTGCTAAATAGTAGAGTCAAGTGTGTCAGATTAGGGTTGAAATGAAGACTTACAGGAATACGGTTGGTTACCTCTGATTTACACTATACATACTATTTAAATGTCACTCCATCGTGGGAAATATTTGTGGTCTGACCAAAAAAAAAAAAAAAAAAACCAAATGGTCATTATGACTAGATTGATCTCAGTGGTTTCACGTCACAAAATTGAGAAGCTGCCAGATAACAATCACCTTGTGATCGCATTCCTGTGATGAAGCATCAGTCACACCAAACACAAATCTATCTGTGATGTGAATAACGCACCAAAAATAACAGACTGCCAAGACGTCATCAGTCATTTTGTCATTTCCATTCATGCAAAGATCACAAGCTGCTCTTACTAGGACAGGTGTCTTCTCCGAATCCCAGGGGTTATGTTTTTATTCTTAAGACAAGGTACACATGCGTTAAAAAAACTTAAAATATTTTTGCTGGAGTGTCAGAGAAACAGGACAGACACTCCTATTTCTGCTGGCCGTTGCCCTGTGTAAATTCCCAACCTGGTGCTCCGAATTTGGTCAGCTAATCATGGCATTATAATCCTTCCCTCTCAGTTTTTGATAGTCCCTGGTTCCAGCCTAGAACAGACAGACAGACAGACAGACAGACAGACAGACAGACACAGACAGACAGACAGACAGACAGACAGACAGACAGACAGACAGACAGACAGACAGACAGACAGACAGACAGACAGACAGACAGACAGACAGACAGACAGACAGACAGACTGACTCACTCACTCACTCACTCACTCACTCACTCACTCACTCACTCACTCACTCACTCACTCACCACTCACTCACTCACTCACTCACCACTCACTCACTCATCACACTCACCACTCACTCACTCACTCACTCACTCACTCACTCACTCACTCACTCACTCACTCACTCACTCACTCACTCACTCACTCACTCACTCACTCACTCACTCACTCACTCACTCACTCACTCACTCACACTCACTCACTCACTCACTCACTCACTCACTCACTCACTCACTCACTCACTCACTCACTCACTCACTCACTCACTCACTCACTCACTCACTCACTCACTCACGCCAGCAGGCAGTAGAATACTCCCATGCGTTCTTGTGAATGGCCATTAAAAGAAGAAGCCTACTGTTATTGAGCGTGTTCAAAGGCACCGGAAATCAAAGAGGAAAATTAGGGTGATAAAACACCCAAATATCTGCAAAAGTGATATAGGCAACAAAATATACGATATTTCAAAATCAGTGTTATCATTTATTCTCTGTGAACATTCTGGCACAAAATGGCTGTCATGCATCAGGCAGATATAGTCCAGTGGATATGTACAATAATACCTCAACATTGTGCACTTCAGTACAGAAGTATGAAATCTGGCATGAAAATTCAACTTTTTGAGGTGAACAAGCTATGATATTGTGTCAATTTATCTGGAGCTCCTGGAGGGCCAGTAGCACCTCCCTATTGGTGAATACATATAATGGAGAAACATATATTCACTTTTGAAACTTGCCTGTGCATGATGCCAGGAGTCATAGCATTGGTGGTCATTGGCATGATGGATGAACACAAGCATGCTTTAGGGGGTTTGCCTGTCATCAATGACCTTACCTGTGATTGGTGCCTTTGCCTGTTCTGCCAGGAACACTCTGAGGGCAAACTGATAGGTCCTAATGACGCAAAACGCACAGATGTTGGTGCAGGCCACGTCACTGCTGCAGAGGATCTGCTGAACTTTAACAGCCTTGGGAAGTTGCCAAAACACCTTGAATTAGAAATGAATACTGGGCAGGCTGTCACCTCAATACTCAGAAATATGAATGCAAAATGGCACAAGGAGTGTAGGGACAGATTTAATAAAACCAAGTTAAAAAAAGTAAGCTCCTAGACGAATAGGAATTTCTCATTGGTGGTGGTTGAGTCAAATTATGAGGCAAATACCGTCAAATTATTACCGTGCAGCGTAAATCTTAGTGGTCGATTAGCACCAATGTAGAGTGCACTGCAGCGTGGAACCCTGATGAAGCAGGACAGACTGCCACTTTAAATGTGATGGGATTTGAGTACTTGACAGATAAACATAGCTCAAAGGGAAATCCCCCCCCCTCCACACACACACTCAAAATCTCCACCCCTCACCACCCTGCATCCCTGACCGTCGTAGCTGTTAGGGTGTAAACTCCACCCCCTTTCACTCCCCGCCCCCCACCACCCTGCCCTCTCTGACGGCAATAGCTCTTAGGGAGTAAACTCCTCACTTCTCTCAATGCCCACCCCCTACCACTGCCTCCCTGCCCTCCTGACTGTCATAGCGCAGGGGGGGAACACCTCCACCTTCTCTGTGTGCCATCCACCCACTGTATGTTGCCCTTCACATCATCTCCAATTCTCTCTCTCTCACTCTCATACACTCTGCTGGGAGTTGGGACCAGATGGGATGTGTGTGTGTGTGTGTGTGTGTGTGTGTTTGTGTGCGCATGCTTGTGTGTGTGTGCATGTGCGTGTGAGTGTGCGTGCGTATGTGTGTGCGTGCAATGTGTGAGTCTGTGGTCTGTGTGTACATACGCATGTATGTTTCTCAAGTTCAGCAATGCTACAGCCTCTCTTTGTGATTGCAAATCAACAACCTTTTGGTCCAGAACATATCATGCTCTCACCCTCTAATCCACCCCTCCCCCTCTTTCTCTCAGTGTTGCCAGAGTCTGTCCATATTCGCAGCTAAGATGATCATTAACATAGTGTTTTGCGTCATTGTTCGGTGCCATTCCAGGACCTTGTGTACAAAATGGCTGAAGCCTTTTCAAAAGGGGGACACCCCATGAATGGGTTCCATTAGGGTTCTTTACTTCTGGATGAACACAAATCTAGCGGCTTAAATGAAGGGCAATGTGTTAAATATGTTGCGCTGCTTCACCAGGTCAGAAGGAAAAAAGGAAAATATCTATGGTATCTTAACATATTCCTGACTTCCTCCTTCTCTGCACTGTCCTTTATATTTTACCTTCATTTTCCACACTGAACAGAAAAATCAATGTATTCACAACGTGATGATAAAGGCACCAAGGAGGTCATAAAGTAAGGTCAAACGTGACAACATGCACAGGTTAGCTCTCTCTCTCTCTCTCTCTCTCTCTCTGTCTCTCTCTCTCCTCCAAAGTAAAATGCACTGCATCAATGACTGGTAATCAAGCAGGAGCCATCACCGACACCTAAATGCAGGATATTGATTGGTCAGTTGTTATCTCTGACTCCATGCACTGTGTAGGCCGTGAATAGTGTGTTCATGTGTGAGTCTGTGAGTGCGTATGAGTGAGTTACTCTCAAGCTGTCCTTGATAAAAAGCATTTTCATGTATCTCCTTTCTAAAGTTTTTATCTTTCTGTCATTCTGTTTCCCTCTGGGGCTCCTCCCCTATCCCTCTCATCTTTAAGCACCTATGCTTTCTCTTTCGCCTTCTTTCTGTGCTTATAGAAACAATCTTCGGTTTGAGGCAGGTGGACAGCGTCCCAGATGTATTTGTGAATTCTTCACAAAATGGCGTGCGCGTGCCAACAGGAAGTGCTGAAAAAACCCCCCCTCGGTCCGCCCCCTTCATTATCCGATTACCTTTTCCCACCCTATGGCACCCTCTGCTGGGTTCTTTGCGGTACTCCATGTATGGCATCATCAGGGGCCAAGCACTGTGGATGTGTATTCACCATAGCTGCCACTCTTACTGTTGGCAGAAAACCTGAAACGGTTTATCTCAGTAGCACACAGCGATATGGCCAGTTATCACAGAACTGCAATGGTTTTAAGACCTGTTTAGGTGAGAAGGTTATGCATGTTTTGGGTGAGTACAATTGTCCTACAAAAACCATCATGCATATCTCTATCCTTGTACAAAAACAAACATTGCAGTATCTTCTGATTTTCTGCACATGATCATCGGGATATGTCTAAATTGGATCACAAGATATGTTCTTGTTAAACTGGCACACTGACAACCATATTGGTGATTCACCCATAACACGGGTCTTCGATTCTCTTGGCTCTTTGTACTGATATCCATTTGAGCTGTGAAAATCAGTGGTTCACATGGTATGGGGACACAATAATGCATTTTTTAAAATGCTCTTGAATAAAAGTCTAAATAGCTCACATCTGAAGCATCAGTTAATACTTTCAATTGCTCACCAAGAAGTACCTCACAGTTGACAGTTTTACAATGGGGAATGTTTAATGCAGCTGTGTAAGAAAACAAATGGTAGTTTTCTCCTATCAAAAAAGGGAACTCACTGTAAATTCATACTATAGCAATGTTTATTTATTGTCAAATATACAGTATTTGTATCTATAGTGCCGTGAAAAAGTATTTCCCCCTTCCTAATTTCCCCTATTATTGCATATTTGTCACACCGAATGGTTTCAGACATTTAGACAAAATGTAATATAAGAACTGCTTTAATTCAGACAAATTGGTAGGTATTCAAGCATGAACTGCTGATTTAAGGTCCTGCCACAGCATCTCTTTTGTGTTCAAGTCAGGACTTTGCCTAGGTCACTGCAAAACATTAATCTGGTTTCTTTCCAGCCATTCAAATGTCGGATTGCTTTTGAGTTTTGGATCATTGTCTTGCTGCATAACCCAATTATGCTTCAGCTTCAGCCCACAGACAGATGAGGAGACATTCTCCTTAAGAATTTTTTGGTACAGAGCATAATGAATGATTCCTTCAATAATGACAAGCCATCCAGGCAGCAAGCATCACCACACCATCACACTACCAATCACCATGTTTAACTGTTGGTATGATGTTCATACTGTGAAATGCTGTATTTGGTATGCGCATATTGTACGTTGATTGGATGAAAGTATCTGCTAAATAAATGCAATGTAATGTAATTTGCTATATGCCAGACATAATGGGTCATCAAAAAAGTTCTACATCTGACTCGTCTCTCCATAGAACATTATCCCAAAGGACTTGGGGAACATCCCTTTTTTTCAAATGTGAGACCAGCATTGATGTTTATCTTGGTCTTTATTGTCAAGTCATGAACACTGACCTTTGCAGAGGCTAGAGAGGTCTGTAGTTCTTTGAATGTTCTTCTGAGATCTTTTGTGACTTCCTGGATGAGTTGCAGCTATCCCCTTTGGAGAAATGTTGGCAGCCCGACTACTCCTGCGAAGATTCACCACTGTTCCAAGTGTTCTCCATTTGGAGATAATGGCTCTCATTATGGTTCAGTGGAGTCCCAGATCCCTACAAATGGCTTTGTAACCCTGTCCAGGCTGATATATTTTAACAACTTTTTTCTCATCTCTTCAGGAAGTTCCTTTGATCAATCCTTTGTGGTGCCTATTTCGCTCTGATGGTAAGGTTCAATATGAGTGAGGTTTAGATTCAACATGGCTGACTCTAATCAAGCCTGGCTGTGTTAAATCAGTTGAATCTAATCATCAATTAAATTTGGTTAATTGGGTGATTGTGTAACTAAGGGGGCAAGTACTTTTCATGCATCTAATATTGCATTTTTTCTAAAGGGCTGAAACAATTCAGTGTGACAAATATGCAGTAATTTAGGAAATCAGCAAAGGGGCAAATACATTTTCATGGCACTGTAAAAGTCACAGTGAATATGCCTTTATTTTATAATAACTCCAATTCTGTTTTTAATTGTCTTATTTTAATTGACACAATTTACTATTTACTCTTTTGTGTCTGAGGTAACCACTCTTGTGCATGTCATATTAATTCATTTTAGTTATGAAAAGAAAAATCCTATTATTATTATTATTATTATTATTATTATTATTATTATTATTAATAATAATAATAATAATAATAATAATAGTACTACTACTTAAATAACCACTGTTTTTGTTGAAATCAGTATTACACAATGCACCCAGTTTTTGCATCTTCGGCATAATTAAAACAATTTAATGCAAATTGCACAAAGCCATCGCGTTTGACGCAATTACGCAAAAGGAAATCGGCTGCAGGTGGGAAAGGCTCACAAAAAATAACAGGCCTGTCAATCAAGAGGAATTATGGGGTTATGCTATAACAGTGGTCTCCAACCCTGGTCCTGGAGAGCTACAGCGTCTGCTGGTTTTCATAGTGACTCTGCACTTCATGAATCAATTAGAGCAGTTGATTACACAGTTAACTCAACTCACCTGGTGTCTTGGGTCTCAATTGGGTGCTGATGTTAAGGTGAGAACAAAAACCAGCAGACCCTGTAGCTCTCCAGGACCAGGGTTGGAGACCACTGTGCTACAACATGAAGCCTGTTAGGCCCAATCTCCAGTTTAAGAAATATATATAACTATATACATATACGGTAAATTTATTTAAACTAAACCAGTTTAAAGCTAACCTCTTAATCTGGAAAAAGACCAGATTAGCATTGCATGCAAGATAAACCAAAGTTTGCCCTGTCATGGTCCGAAGTGCTGACAATCTTAAAACACAGCTGTCAGAACAGGCCCCTTCATTTCAGAAGGAAGAATTTGTCAGTATGAACAGGACTAGGGCCCACTTTCATAAATCATGTCAGAGTAGGAGTGCTAATTTAGAATCAAAGGTGTGAAATAGATTATAACGTACAGATAAGGACATGAACAGGTCTGATATGATCCAGCATTAGCATACCTCCTCTTAGAACGTTATTGAATGCAGGCGGAAGTTTGGTTTATTAAGGTTTCTCTGGAGTTATATGCCTAAAGTCAAGAAAGAACATCAAAAGAAATAAAGTCACTTATTACAATATAATTAACGAGTATCGAAGTACACAGGCTCATTTAAGAACAAAATTCACCATGGCACGGCAGGGCCAGGTTTATATGGCTGGGGAGTTACGGCAGTAAAATAACATTCAGTTTCACAAAGTGGTTTCTTTGGCAACATTTTTATGTACATATCTTCATTTTAAAGAAGAAATATTGACTTTTACATTACAAATTATTTTCAATAACCAAGAGGGGGCACTGTTGTTACATGAGAGCCCGTCTATGATAAAATTGTGACCTAAAAATTGTCTGTTAATAGGGATGGAACTTTGCGAGAGAAATAAGAAGAAAATCAATTATATCATGCAGAATAAAGTTGAACTATGGCAAGAACCGGGACAGTGACTCATCAGTTAACCAGACCTTATATAACTTATCCCACGGGTTCCATTCATATTACATTTTGGCCGAGACGTTAGTAGACAATTATATGCATGACATGGTTGGTGAAACACCACAACCTTGTGACTGCAAAATTTTAAAAATATGAAATTTTGATATTAAATCACTGTTTTCAAATAGCTCAAACAGTAAATTTTAGATCAGTTATTCTCAACCTGTGGATAGGATGCCACACATTTTGTATGATTTGTAGACTGATAAAGTACCTCTATTTTCCTGTCAATTAAAAAATCAGATACGACACTGCACCAGACGCCATTAGGGTAACTTGTTTCATTTTGGCATTGACAGGAAAATAAAGGGGTTGCATGAGTCTGCAAAATATGGATGCCCTCATCCAAATAGGGTTATGGTTTGAGAAGCACTTTTGTAGATTCAAATTTTTTATTTTTATTTTTTTTGTGGGGGGGGGGGGGGGGGAATCCCATGAACAATACATTATTTAGGCATTTAGCATATTCTCTCGTCTAGACAAACTTACAAAGCAGTAGTTCCGTCAGACCATTCATCATGTTAGCATCGTGTCCATTATAAAGTGGGTGAAAAATATGGTTTCTGACTAGCTATTTGTTTTTCTTCTAGGGGCAGTGTACCATATCAGCCACTTTCGCAGATATAATGCTATTGACTTGGTTCTGCCAGAGGTAATCCAATTCTTCTAAAAATGTAATTAGGTATACAATATATTGTTGCTCGCTCTCCAAGCCTCGCTTTTTAATGCTATTTCAGCTGGTAAAGCTGTTTCTCACCGGAGGCGGGCTCAACTGAAGGACTGTACAATAACCTGCAGTTCAAAGGAATGTTATGAGTATCCTGCTCACACGGACCCTGATGCAGCTCTTGCTCATGAAGACAGTGGAATGCTCTGTGCAATCGATCTAAAGGGCATAGCTAGCCAACACTTTTAAAATTTAATTTTAAAGCCAACAATATACAAAATGTGTGGTAGCGCTACTGTGTGCATGAATACTTTAGTGTACTAGGCGTAACCAAGGTTTTATGTTATTACTTTGTTTCAGGAGAGTTGATTGAGACTCGCCATGCATTTTCTTGCTTCGCAACCTTTCATTATAAAACCTATTCTTGATTTTTATAAAATGTTCAACCCTCCACACCTCTGTATCCACATTTTCTGTATCCACAGCAATTTCAGAAGGAGCTCAAAGTAAATTCACTGGGAAGCTATATAAACAGACTCTTTCTGAAGTTCTCCGCTCTTCAGTTGAACTGCAAGGCATCTGGTGCAAACAGATCCACTCCCGTTCCCACACGTCATTCAGTTGAGCTAACGACTTCTGACATTGAACAATCTCATAACTCACGCCGCGTTTCATCAAACGGGTGACTGATGTCTGATGTGAATAATTAAAAGCAGGGTTAATGAATCCCGGGAGACAGATGTCAGGGGAAGGTGATCTCACAAAGAATGCAGACGATGGAGGGACAGGATAGTGGACATCGGGGAGGGACCTGCAGTGGACAGAAATGAGAATCCCAGCCTTCTGCACATTGCCCACCCTCTCCTAATCATTAAAGTTTAGCGATGGGCTAACGCTCCACATACACAACATAGACCCAGTGAAAATGGACAGGCTCTGACCGCAGAGGAAATAAAGGTAGACATATGCATATGGTAACATTTTTATTGGATAAATCAATGACTGACAGAAAATGTGTTTTCACAAACTCATACAAAAAAAAGATAAAACATTTAAAACTGTTGTGAAGTTAATTAATTTTTTCCTCGTTTTTGTCTGGCTTCAAACGTCCTTACTGATTAAGCCCGTGTTATTAATCCTTTCGTTAAGACTAGCAAGGGATGCTTCAGTTAAAATGCTAACAAAAAAGAAGGCACAGCCGGTAATGGGAGTGCAACCTTTGCATGTCTGAGTGGCTGAAAGAAATTAGGTTTGGACATGGCCGATATAATAAATAAGAAATTCAAAGCTTTTCACTTCAAAACCTATCAGACAAATACTAAAAGTAAATGAGCTCCAGTGATGGACAAAAAGCTATTACACACGCCCTGGCTACAAAGGCAAAACTGAAGCCAACAGACACCACCAGGCTACAATTTGGTCACAGATTTGAAACATAAACATAAAATGTAAGTAACAGACGGGCTTTCATTTCAAATGCGGAGTAGAAAAGCATCCCCCTCAAAAATTGCGCGCTTCACCCAATTTGCTGCCACTGACTGCTAAACGGGCACATTTTATAATTGTTGCAGTCTTTGAGCTTTTCCATTGGGAAAAGATATTTTTAAATGGAAATAGCTGTAAAAATAAAAACGCCACATAATAATTGTACATATATAAAATAACATTTAGTTCTGAAAGGGAATTGTCAACCTGCTGTCAGTGTTGAATCCCTGCAGTGTATACGATATTAATGAGACAAATTTCTTGGAATGACATATCTTTGGGTCTGTTCGGTTTCTGGACGTTTGGAAGGAAACTGGTTTTCATTACTGACTGTGAACTGTTTGGACAGCAAACCTTTTATTGTAAGTCCAAGAAATTAGACTTGCATCACCAGATTTCCAGGTTCTATTCAACAATAAGCCATTTCATAAAACGGGAAAGCTGTAAGCAAAAACCGTTTCATGCTGTGATAAGCTAATATCATGTCATTTACATTATAATAATTATCGCCAATTGAGTTAAGAATATATATAGTAAGCCTCATAATGTTTGGAACAAAGACATTGTTTTCTTGATTTGGCTCTGTACTCCACAAGTTTCTCAGATTCTCAGCTTTTATTAACGGGTATGTTTACATCGTTAAGAAGAAAGACAGCACTGATTAGCTCAGTAATCAGTAAACACTAGACTTCAAGTTGCAAACTACTAGGTAGCCACAAATACAGGATGGCCAGGTTACAGTATGGTAAGCAGCAGCAGAATGAATAGGACAGGTGTTTGGGGGTTTTCTTGATTATGGTGAGAATTCTTTGGTCACCAACTGTAGAGGTCTTCCTGGATCTACATTACATTACATTACATTACAGGCATTTGGCAGACGCTCTTATCCAGAGCGACGTACAACAAAGTGTATAACCATAACCAGGAACAAGTATGACGAAACCCCTAGAGAGAAGTACCGGTCCAGTACAGGAACAACGCATAGTTCAACTTGGACCTGGTGTTAAACTGATTAACCTAACACGAGAACGCAACACGCAATCTATGGAAAAATAAAAATAATAAATACAAGTAGTCGTTAAGACTGGCGCATCAACTAAGTCACCTATTAAACAGTTGCCTAGTTACACCCCTAAGTTTAGTCATTTACGGGGGGGAAGGGAGGGATGGGGAGAGGTGCAGCCTGAAGAGGTGGGTCTTCAGTCGTCCCTTTGCAATTACTGAGCTCACCAGTGCTCTCTTTCTTCTTGATGATGTTCCAAACAGTTCATTTTGGTAGGCCAAAGGTTTGGCCTATGTCTCTGACTGCTTTCTTTTTCATATTTCTCAGCCTCATAATGGCTTGCTTGACTTTCACTGACACAACTCTAGTCCTTCGGCTGACAAACGGCAATAACCGACTCCAAAGCCAATCAAAAGCCTAGAATCAAGACTAGATGCTGAAAGCTCTTATACTTGCACTAAAGAAGCAATTGAACAAACCTGACCAATCAGAAACACCTGTGAAACCATTTGTCCCAAACATTACGCCACCTTGAAATGGGGGGCAATGTATAAAAAGTTATTTCTACAAAGTGAGACCCAAATGTATTAAAATACTTGTTAATTGTGGGGAACAGAGCCACATGAAAAAACATATATGCATTTGTCCCAAACATTATGGAGCTTTATATATATATATATATTATTTATTTTTTTTTTTTTTCACTTCTGTGGTTTAAGCCCCACATCTTTCCCAACAAAACTATCTAGGTGCTAATTTATTGAAACACAATATATTTTTCTATTTGTGTACAGTAGATTCGTCTTTCAAAAAGAAAACAGTATAAAATAAAAAAGGATTTCAACTTCCATCTGTAAAAAATGGAATTAAAACTGAACTCCAATTCCAGCTCAGATCTGTGCCTGAAGCACTATATATGTGATTGTCTAATATAGCACCAACCATACGCCAGCTGTGGTCTACCATCTTTGCATTAAGTGCCTGTTCAGTTGTAAAAACGGGGCTTCTTCAGTGGGTGGATATGCTGAGGACTCTGAAGTCCGCTCTGACTTAATTTCCATCCTCACCGCAAGCCCCTTTTAAACAAGACGTTCCCTTTCGCAAAAAACGACATAGAAAAACGCAGTTCCTCGGAGAGAAACCGCCTTTTAAAAAAATGATTGTCACATCAACAGTTCAAACATTGCACTTGTCATCGTTTTGGCCTAATTGCATTGGCGAAGGGCGGCGGCTCTTGGCTGGGCCGAGCGGAGAGGCCTCCGGTCGACCGCGCAGCCGAAAGGCTGAGCCGCGGAAGGGAAGAGCCGCGGCTCTGGAGCCGCGTCACGCCCGGGGTTAACCTCTGCTCCCTCTAACCGGCTCAAAACAACCTGACCCCGGCCGCTAAGCCCGACCCCGGCCCGTTATGAGAAAACGACGAAACTGATCCGGGCTCAAAGCCTCAGGGTGTACGCCAGCGGGGAGCGGGGATGCAGTGCAGCGGGACTCGCTCCCCTTGATTAAATCATTTATAAGACAGCCGGTTTTCGGCCGAGCCAAGCTCTCCTCCCCCCCCACCCCCCCACCCCAACTCCCCGCGGTTCCAAAACACAACTAGCAGGAAACCATGTAAGAGCCAGTCGCAGCCGGTCCAGTGCAGCGGCACAGGCAATGCAGACTCAAGCCTCCCGTGCACCCGCAGAGCAGCTGAACTCATCCGATAATCCTCCAACACCATAGCATACCCACAGCGTTGCCATTGTGCTTAAAAACTGGGCTGCGAACGATGCAAAAGAAATTAATAAATTAATTTTTTAAATAGCCCTAAAAATAAACAGTATCCAAGAGCCGGGAGAGCTCAGATGCACCACATGTTTTTAACAAGCCACTAATCATGCCGTGCAAACTCACAGTATATGTACATATAAAATCCACACCGTTGTACATGAAAAATCCAAGAATAAAGACAGCTATAATATACACGTGTGACAAATTTACATTAGATTTTTTTTTTTTCCGTTTCACAAGCAGTTTCTCTGCACAGTACAGTGCATTCAAAAACAAATACAGGAGACACCTCATGCTATTAATCGATTGATAGCGTTTCACTGGCAATATGCTGATATCATAAACGGCGCATGTAATCTGATAGCAACTGATACCTATATGGAGGGGACTTTGACATGGACTTCCATTACATCATGAGATCACCTTGAACATATACTGTATTAAGAACTGACTAATTGTGTGGCGGCTGGCTAGACACACAGTGTGCTTTCTGAAGTGTGTCGCCGTGTGTTTCCAAAAGCGCCATTCCGTGCCACCGTTCAGCAGTGGTCAATCTGATCGGGGGTGTTATGCAGCGGCAGTGTTGATGACGGTAGTGAAAATGGGTTACGTCCTTGGGTGGCTTTGAGGACCTCCCCCTCACACCTGCCATCCACCCCCCTTCCCTTATCTCTATACATACATGGCAGCGGACACAAAGCTCCCCTCACGGTTAGACGGGGACAGGGCACCGGGGTCTTGCGCCGCGTCCCGGGACGCCCCGCGTTCGGGTGGGTCGGAGTACGGCGGCAGGGCTTCGCTTTGCGTCTCGCCGTTCCGGCCCTGCGCCGAGTCCTCCCAGCCAGAGGTGGCGCCAACCGTGTAGCCGTTTTCCTCCTCGTTTCCATCCAGGTCCTTCAGAAACATCGTGATGTGGATCAATTCCCAATGTACACAACCCCGTTAGCATATGACAAGCAAAGAGGTCGGCGTAGAAGGCGTTACCGTGACGGGCTCGCCGGTCGTCTCGTAGTACACGTGGCCGACAGGCGGGGGATCAGTCAGTGGGTCCTGGCTCTTGTTCAGCTGTGGGCACACATCAGCCGACCATTACAAGGCTGTGCGACACAGCTGGAGTCATTTCAGATCAATGCAGATTTTCATTAAACCTTGCCTCCCGAAGTTTGACGGTTATTAATGAGAACGCCCTTCCCCCTCTCATGCCCCGAGCCACCATTCATTAACTCACCATTTCTGTGGAGCCATCGGCCTTCGCTGGGGGCGGCGCCTTGTACTTGGGGGGGCCACTGAACGGAAGAGAAAGACAGGGAGAGAGCACGGTTGAGTACCTTGCATCGTTTACCGGGAGCAGGTTGAACAGGCAAAGGGAGAGAACAGGAACAGGAACAGGGGAAACACAGCCACTCACTCTCCGTTCTCTGCGTTCCGCCTCTGTTTACGGATCATAAAAATGGCAACGATGATGATTACTAGGAGGAGCAGCACGCCAATCACGACTCCGACGATGGTGCCAATCGCAACATCTACCTTCGGCCTCTCTGCAAGAGAAAAGAGAGAGAGAGAGAGAGAGAGAGAGAATTTAAAATGGATAGTCTTCTCATAAGTACACAGTACAAGCAGAAAGAATGGCGCAGAGTTCATAAACTTATTATTTTTCCCGGTAAAAAAGATTTAGCTTCACCCTTGACAAGTCAAAAAAGAATGTTCTATTACAGTTCATCAAGCTGTCTGCTGGAAACATGACAAGCCACCCGCCTGTCAGGATAAATGAGTATTTTAGTCCCGTTTGGGATGGATACATCACATCTACCCACAGTCCCAATGGGTCCTCCTACCCAGGCTGTCTGAGGAGAACAAAGCTGACACTCCAGCAGAACAGAATTAAATCTGCTCATAATGCAGTTCGTGGCTGCTTCTTTCTTTTGACTGGTAGACAAATGTATAATTAGCGCTAATATTCTTCGGCCGAGCACTAGACCTCTGTTATGCTGTTTAATGCTGGTTTCACAGAAGATCAATTTCAATTAGGCCTGCCATCTCTTCTTTGTGACCTGTAATAATGATTGCTCTTTTATTCCACTAAACAAATGGAGAACGAAGCTAAAGCCTCAGTGAAGGCAAAGCCAAATGGGAACCCTGTGTGTTGTGGCCGTCCTTCTGCCCCTGTGCATTACACACTCTCCTGGTGCTGGAGATGCGGTCCCTCGCGGCTACAGCATCTGCCTCGCGACGCAGCGCGTAGAATCGTGACGAGACAGGTCCTCTCATCTCCTGCCCAGTGTGGTTCCTTCAGTTAATTGCGCTTCAGTCGTTCTACGTTTCTGACAGGCTAAGACAAATGGCTGCTCTTTTAATTACGGTGAGCAATGCTAATCCACACCGCACAAATGAGCTGACAAACAAATTAAGAAAAATAAGTTGAGAAATGTGTTTACTTTTATTTAGGCCATACTCGGCATTCAATCAAAAGCACGATAAAGCTCAGGGAAAACAAATTGCAGAATGGAAACCCCTGGGACCAGCTCCAAACGTGAACGCTGGAAGTGGTACGTTTCGCTAAAAAAGGGGGGACAGTCACTTTTGGCCTGTCACCACAAGGGGGCGCATTGTCTCCATAATAACTGAGCGCAAGGGTCTTAGCGCGCCAGTATCGTGACTAAGATTTCCTCATTTTTAATCCAATCACTCCAGCGCGAGAGTGCCTTTCTGGCTGATTTTACCGAGAGTTATCATCCTCCTGCAGCACGGCGATGGGCGTGTGCCACCGTAGCGCTAATGAAACAGACAAAAGCAAGCAGACAGGCCACAAAGAAGGCTTTCAAACAGATGGGGGCCAATATCTCAAAATGACAAAGAGGAAGAACGGCGAGCCAGCAAGAAGCCCTAGATCTAAAACACCCAATGAAAACACAAAGGGGGTGTGTCTCCCTGCCCCTGCAGAGATCAATGGAGCGGTCGCCAGATGCGCAAACACCTCAACCACTCCACCGGCGAACAGAATGTTCTAGTCATGGCCTCTCTGACCAGTCTGGGCGAGTGTCAGAAAGAGGGGATCAGGGCAGGTCCAATCATAAAGATACACATCTGGAAAACGGACGTTCACAACCGCTGCCGTGTAGGGCTGCTCACAACCGCAGCAAAACTTCGATCCAGGAATGGCTCGCACGCGAAAAATGAGTTCTGAAGATTTATTAAGGAACAAACAGCCGAAGGGGATGGAATGGAAGGAGACTGTGAGATTTTCAAAGGTTCTACTTCCTCCAGAAGGTAGAGTTTGAGTGATGTGGGGGGAAACGACAGCTTCCACTGCTTGTTGAAATGACATTTCCAGTCTTCAGCTCCCCTGTGCAACAACTAACAATCATCTAAAACAGCGCCTTTCATTTTCACAGCTGACCTGCCTGTCCCAACTTCCCCCTTCTACACACTGCTGCTTTGTCTCAAGACAGAGAGGAAACATGCTCACTCACTGAGATAAATGCAAGAGATCAATTAGCGAGAGAGAGAGAGAAATTGAGGGCAGGGGAAGAAAGGAAACAAAAATTGAGTGGTACGGCAGGGTGAGAGCGAGACAGATTGAAGATTGAGGGGGAGAGAGAGATAAACAGAAAAAGCAAGAGAGACAGACGTTGAGACTTGAGGGAGAAAGATAGACAAGCAACAGAGAAGTCAATGCAAACAGATAGCAGAAGGATCCATTTTTAACAGCTGTAAGGGATAAAGAAACGATTCAGACTGCTAAGATCGCGCACGCAAGATATGCAAGAGTGAAATCTGTTGACATGGAGGCATTTTTATGTTTTTGCCACAGTGTACTTAGCTTCCCAAAGAAGATTACAGCTGACGTTCACTTCTCTTTAAAAATGCTCACCCCACCCTCCCTGCAAACTGTCCTGGAGTGTTTCTGCTTATTTACCCCAGTTACTCCCACCCAATCCACTTTGACAGTCATTGTTGATTGGTCAGTGGCCAGGTTGAGAACCTTACTGATTCAGCAAATGAGGGGCCTCTTACCATCTGCTGTACACATGCAGGGTTTGAATATTTTGAAAGCCAGTGATGACTCCATAACCGCAAGCTACTTCATAGACATTTTACAAAAAAAAGTAGAAAATGTGAATATCAGATTTCCATATAGTCATTGTGTACGTGTTTCCACAGCGCTGTCGCTCAAGGTTCCTCGTTGATGATTTAAGGACGGGGCTGTAAATCACGTCGCCGTGCCAGGAAAAAACAGCGAGTCGTTTCCGACTTCCTGGACCGGCTCCTAATGAGGTCAGGCCCGTCCGCAGTCGGGAGACACTTAGACCAGGCCGCCATGCTCCGGCACTCTCCGGCCCGAGTGGATTGGTTTCCTGGTAACCCAATGAATAAGTAATCAACTGAAAGAGTTTGTGGAGCCGCAGAGTGACGAGGGGTGAAACACGAGCATTCAAAGGGCAATTGGGCCTATTCGCCCTCTCTTATGTAAGCATTCCACAGCTACTGAAAAACTGATGTGCACATATTTTGTTGATATCCATTTTAGGCTCCAGAATATTACAGAAGAGACTGAAGCGCCAGAGGTGACAGCAGCCTGAAGTGCTCACCTGCGCTGTCACCGCGGGCGGCGTGCGCATTTAAACACCGCCGTGCTAATCCGCGGGGATTCCTGACCCGAGACCGTACCTTTAAACGGTCTGGGGATCAGGCCGCCGCCGCTAGTGACTCAGAGTGCGCGTGCGAGTCTTAAACCGCTCGCCAAGCGATGTTTATCGCTCTGTTCTCACGGGCCGCGGCTCACTTCCTGCGACTGTCACAGTCGATCACCGCACAGGGGAAGCGGGGGGCCGTCTCTCAGCGCCCCACGTGCAGCAGGCCGTTCCCGCGCCAGACCCGTCCCGTCCCGTCCCTTCTGGGGAGCCCAGGAAGCGGAATAGCAGAGACTCCAACTGCACTCTGGGAGGGCTGCAGCGCTAGGCTAGGCTTTGGAGTGTTTCACATTCTAATAATAATATGTTTTATTTATATAGCACTTTACATATATATATATGCTTTACATGATAATATTGTCAAATTGAACCTTATTTTTTAGCGCTTCAATGGCCATTTGTTGGCTAATGAGTCCGCACACTTTGTTTCCGTGGCCTAAACAGGCTGAAAGGAGGCCACGGAGCCCTGCAGACAGTGCGGCTGCCCAGCGCTGCTTTCTGGGGTCCCTCCTTCACAGCAGGCCTGGGACACCAGCGCGCAGTCGCCTTCGGACTCCGAATTATCCGTTGGACGGCCATCAGCAGCCCTGCGATGTAAAATGGGGCGAAGCCGTCCTGACGCACGCAAACCCGGCCTGTCACATCAGGGATCTGGCGCGGCACCACGGTTTTCTGGAACACTCTGCCCGGGGAGCCGCCAAAGCGCATTCGGTCGAGTACAAACACCGGTGGCCACCGCTCGGCTTTGCTGCTTTTTCCCCCCGAAAAACCCTCTCCGCCTGCAGAGTTCCCTGACTTCTTTATCCGGCTGATTATTGCCTGCAGCTGTAAGAGATAATATTGAACTTTGTGACCCTGTGACAGCTCGCCCCTCCACCCCCACCCACGCCCAGCCTCCGAAGGAACAAGCAAAAATACAAAACCTCTTTATAAGTAAGTGCTGCACAGTCTGACTTTAAAAGAGGAGAGATGAATGCCGAGGTTATTCATCTTAAAAATGTGGACGGGCAATTTTCCCCGACTGATTCCTCATTTATTCTGAACACCACTCCAGTCGAAACCCTTTGTCGGAGCATAAATACAAAGGCAAATCCGCAATAATGAAGAGCGCCCAGCGGTTCCCCCCTTTGTGATAATTTTACAGGTTCATCTTTTCCCACGCACTCGTTTTTAAATTACTCGCAGCCGTCCGTACGTCCTCCGCATTAGGAAAATAACCGAAACGAGGAAACGAGAGGCCAGCGTTTCGCCGCCGCGGCGGCCATTTGCCTCAATGCCGTATCGCTGAGAAGTTTTTTTTTTTTGCCGAGCTTCATTACAAGACGGCGCTCGCGTTCCTGTCCCGCCGCTCTCTCGTTCCCTGCATCACATCACTCTGTCGCTCCATTCAGCAGGAGGCCTCTTTCGCCCGCCGTGATGAGAGCCGTTAAGCGGCGGGAATGGGGCTGCGCTTGGCTCGGTAGCGTTATTTCCTCCCGGTGCGATCGCGGTCTGCGGTGCCGGCTGCAGCCCAGCCT
>NC_057940.1:35648892-35713892 GCF_018555375.3 Anguilla rostrata | reverse complement strand
CCCCCCACCCCTTCCTCTAGTCTCTAATGCACACAGTGCGCTCACACTACCCCACAGCCCTGTGAGCTGCAGCCACTCAACTGTAACACGGCTGTGCCAGCAAACACACACTATCAGCGGTCCGAGCTGCAGCCCCTCCGCTGTGGCATGGCCGTGCCAACACACACAGTATCAGTGCCCGCGGCGCTGCTTCTCTCCTCCTAATCCCCTCCACACTTCAGAGAATCCGGCCACCCAGGCCATTCAGCGGGGCGGATTATTCCGGAAAAGGAAGTGGCTCAGAGCCTCGCGGAGGCACGGGCCGTACAGGACGGCGCGGCGTGAGGCCCGTGCGATACGCCACGCGGCGCAGAGGCACGCTGCACGAATCGGCGGCGGTATCCAGCCGCGCACAGCAGGCCAGCGGCAAGGGGGAGGGAGCGCAAATGAACACAGACCTCCCCCCCACCCCTCCTCACGAGTCCTTCACAGGAAAGCAGCCAGGCCAGGTGATCCATACCCGTCTCCCCCCCCCCTCCCTCCTTCCCTCTCTCCCCCTCATCAGTCTACGTTGACACAGCCTTGAATGGCGCGAGCGAAGGACACGGACGTCCTCCTCCTCCCTCTCCCTCCCCTGCCGTCCACGGCTCCGCCGGCCCCGGCAGCGCGGCCTCACGCAGCCAATCAGGTTCACGGTTCGGTGGAGCGAGACCAGGTTTGCCCAGAAAGAAGTAAAAAACACACAGCGGCTTTGTGTTCTCTCAGTAACTGTAATGGTGGTTTTAAAAAAAAAGTTGAAATGTGAGTGGGAGTGAGGGAGAGGGATGAGTATATCAGAGAGGAGGGTGCGAACGATAAGAGAAAGAGAGAAGAAAGAGCCGTTGGGCTAAAAAAGGAGACTGGGAAGAAGAGGTGGATTGTTTGGAAAGTTGTTTCATCAGACTGAAGAAGAAGAAGAAGATGGTTCTTCTGGTAGGGAGGGGAGAATGAGTCAGGTTGGTCGGCAAGATAAAAGCTGGCCATTCCCTCCCCAACTAATACACTCACACAACCCACACATACACAACCCCCACACACCACACACACACACAAACGCATACACACAGAAACACACACAACCCACAGGCACATAGACACAAACACACACACACACACACACACACACAAATGCACACACAAATGGTCATCTCCATACCATCTCAAATGGTGCCTTTACTGCATGATGATTCACCAACAGGAATCATGAGCCGAGTAAAGATTTGTTTGTTGGTTTTTGGCTATTATTATTATTTTGAACAAAGTTGCCAGCGGAGGGAATGGTCTGACCGTTGGGATGCGTGTGGGCAGCGAGGCAGTGGATGAAACACTGAAAAATCCTCAGCAAGCCTGCAGCCAGGCAGGCAAACACACACACAAACGCCCACACGCATGCACGCACGCACACAAACACACACACACGCCCGCAAACACACACATACACTGTACACAAATACACACACACGCATACATGCGCACAAGCACACACACATATACACAGACCACATATGCACTGTACGCAAACACATGCACAAACACACACACACACAGACCACACCGCATCGAATTAATTTCCATCTCACGCATCTATTCATAGAAGCAGAAATAAATGCACTGTGTATGCTTGCAGATGCATACATATTTACACATACACATGCATGCCCACATACAGGCAAGCACACACAACTAGAATGCTCTGACCCAGCCACTGCAGCCACAGCCTAGAGAAGGAAAACCCAAAGGACGTCCATGGCTATGTTGTTTCAGGAAGTCAGGTCACACACGTGTTAGAAAAGCAGTGGATTTCCTTCTTTTCCTCCACGGGGGAGCCACAGGGCTCAAAACCCCTGCAAGGGACAGCACAGCAAGACGCTCTAACCAAGTCACCGACCTGGCTTCCTGCAGACGCTGCGAGCTCGCAAGCAAGTAATGAATCCTCACTCTGCCAAACCACTTCCAGTCTAATAATGAATGTGAATTTATATACACAATAAATACTGAATTACCTCAAGCTAAAATCAGACCCTACCATCCTCCACACACACTGCCGGCTGCTCTTTATATCGTGATATCCTTCCGCAGAACAAGCCCGGCTCGGCATGTGAAGCCTCCACACCGGTCCTTTGAGTCTGACCAGGCTGCTGTAGGCCATTTAGCTATCAATCCACGTCCGCCCACTCGGGCTCGGTCCCGCGGTGAAGGAGAAACCGCCAGTCCTCCATCCATCACCGCGGCTTTAGCGCACCCCGCAGACAGCCGCGGCTCGCCGCGCCCCCACGCCGCCGTCGGACCGGCCCCCGCCAATACGCCGACGCCCGGGCGACCCCGCCGGCCCGCCGGACCCTGAAAAACCAGGGTCCCTCAGGACCCCTGACCCGCGGCGCGCGGCCCGCCGACGCTCCCCGCTCGCGTTCAGAAAGAGAGCGCGAGCGGCGAGACCGGCGGAGCAGCCAGAGCTGGCCCTTTCAGGAGCTCGGCGCACACCTCCGGCAGGGGCAGCTGGGAGGGCGGCCATGTTCCCTCGCGGGGGCGATTACTCACATTAGTTTCCCGGCTCTCTGGGTATTAGAGCACACTGACCATGCTGGGGAACCTGCCTCCATTCACAATGCTTTCACAGACCGCGTTTTCCTCCCACTGCCGACACTGCAGGTAGGAAAAGAAGCATTTCGCTGCACCTCCTCTGTGCCGAAAGAGTTCCCGAAACGCCTCGATGAGCATTAACAAGAAACTAAATTAGCACTGGATCAGGCCAAGCAAAACAAATAAATAAATAAAATCGACTTGAATGGGGACTTAATTGAATTGTGTTTCACGCATGAAGTAAATATACCAGCCACCTCTCTGTGCATTATATAGGTTTCACATAAATTAATCAATTAACACGGTCAATACAAGAATGTCACAGGCCATTGGTTACCAGAGTTGGAAGCATGTGCTCCCAAGGTTATTTGCCTATCGGCCTATTCAGGTCAGATGCATTACTCGCCAATGGCAGAGGCAGGGCTTTCAGTGTTAAAACACACACACAGAAGCTGAAGATCTGGTCAGCACGTAGATAATCTGTGGTCACATTGGCCCGTTGATTTCAGGAACGCGCCCACTGATTTGTAAATAAATGGTGCGTCCAACAGAGCACTTTCCCGGGTTTTTATTTCCCCTGCTGCCCCGCAGGTTAATCGCTCGCCAGCGTGAATCACAGAATAAAGTGTGACGGCGCGGAGGCCCGGAAAACGCAGTAGATCCGGAAAAAATAAATAAGCCGCTGTGACAGGTGGTTTGTGTATCGATTCGTCTGAGCGCACACTCTGTGCTTTGTTATACGCGCCGCGCGCTGTGAATGTGAGTGATGCTTTCAGGCCCGGGTTCACTCCAGGGTGCCCTTGGAAGAAAATATTTAGGGCTTGTTAAAAAAAAAAAAAAACGGTAACAATTAAAGCCTTTGTTATTGGGAGAGCTCGCTGCCACATAATGTGGCCTTCTTCTGAGAAGGGAGGGACAGAGATTCTGCATTCCAGAGTGATTAGTCGCCAAGGCCAGCGTCATCAGCCACCATTACGCCTGTCTGGACACAAACAGGACCGAAGACCCAAATACAGAGCATTACAGCACAGGCGAGGAGACCCACCATACAAGAGGCACTGGCCTGCAGTACAACCAGCCGAGGATTGTAATATTCACAATACAACCAATCGAGGATTGTTATGTTCACAGTACAACCAATCGAGGATTGTTCTATACACAGTACAAGCAATCGAGGATTGTTATATTCACACTGTAACCAATCAAGGATTGTTATATTCACACATATAACCAATCGAGGATTGTTATATTCACAGTATAACCAATCAAGGATTGTTATAGTGACACTATAACCAATCAAGGATTGTTATATTCACAGTATAGCCAATCAAGGATTGTTATATTGACACTATAACCAATCAAGGATTGTTATATTCACAGTATAGCCAATCAAGGATTGTTATATTCACACTATAACCAATCAAGGATTGTTATATTCACAGTATAACCAATCAAGGATTGTTATATTCACAGTATAACCAATCGAGGATTGCTAACTTCAGTTGTAATCCCGGCCCAAACCACTGTTTAGAAAGAAACTGAATTAATCAATGGGGAAGAATCAATCTGAGTCTACAAGTTAGAGAGGACCTGAGGGAGAGATGTGAGGGTGACACGGCTCCTTTCAATACTAGCGAGGATCATTTAGGCAGACATCCCTATCCTAGCGTCTAACAAAGTCCATTTTTCTCAAAATATAACAATATTGCCACTTGCGGGAAGAGGCCATTGTTTTTGACACTAAAAGCAAGGATTGTATATAAAAATCTATAAATCTCTAAACCTCCCGGAATGAGCAAAACTAAAGCTCTCCAACTGCACTGCAGAAAAAAAGCCAACCTGAAATTATGACACTACTCGTTCTTTATGGGACCATCAGCCTACCAGCAGGAAAGGGCTCAGGGGAACCTACATTTTCTAAAAACAAAAGCCAATTGCCCACACAACAAACAGCCACAAATTATGCCAGTTAAAAAATAAGATAGTTTAATTGCAACCAAAATACAAAAATAAAGTGACACAAACATCTAAAACTGCAACTAAATATTTGTGTGAAAAAAAGTTTTGCAGACAATGAGAAGACACCACCATTTCGAAAATGTACATCTTCCAGTGGGGACCTTATCAAACTTTTTAAAAGTCTTTGCCAGTGATTATTATTGAAATTCTGCAGTTAAAAGAAACCATTTGTGAAAGAAAAGAAAAAAACATTTGACAGAAATGTACAAAGCCCACAGCAACAGTGATGAACGAAATGTGAAATGTAATTTCATGGCTTATCAGTTACACATTTACACTAAACTACAGTATGCGTGGAGGGGAAATGAGATAGACTCAGCTGGGGTTCAAATGTTAAGGCTTTGTTTCGTCATCAAAGAGGAACTGCAGATCTCTCAGCCAATTTATTTTTAAAAAGAGGAACCTATTAACCGGGACTGGATTGGGGGGGACAGGGAAGGACAAGGGGGGGGGGGCATCCCAAGCTGCCTCTATTGTCTCGGTCCTCCATTGTTCTGCATGCGGTGACAAATCGGTTCTTCCAGCAAAAGATCTGTCCGACAGTTTGTACTTCAGTGTGAAGACTCCGAGTCCTTTTCTAGAAGGTTCCAGTAGAGCAGGGGGCCCCAGGTCTGTGGCTTGGAGAACAGCAGGGTGTGTGGTTTTGATGTCATCTTAAAATAGCAGACCAATTTAGAGCCAAGAAACCAAGTGAACGAGGTTAAGCAAGCACTCTTCTACTTTACTCTCTCAGGTGCTGAATGACAACAAGCTGCAGACCCTGTGACTCATCAGGCCTGCAGAAACCATCTCAGTGTTAAGGGGGTGGGGGGAGAGGGGCAGGGAGAACTACAGGTGTCTTATCTTCAACCAAATTACAATGTTATTTCCCCATTGTAAGAGAGTTGTTCCCATCAACACAAAGGTGTGCTTCAAACAGATGTTTATCCAGCGTATGTGTATGTGTGTTCACTTAGTTCAAATAGTCCATTTAATAAGTACTGACATACACTTACATTCCAGTTTTTTTGTTTTCAGTCATTCACATTAAACCTCAAATAACATCTGCATTTACACCAAAGATAACTTCCTCTCACAGATACACAATGAAAAAGACCTACGTGTATACGGTAAATACACCTTACACCGATATATACACAACTCACACCTTTCACTGAAGAACACAACCACCATTTATTTAAGAAGATCATCATTCTCACAGACAGCACAGGAAATAAAGTCAGCGGTATTCTTCACTGCGACGCAACCGGGAACATGAGGCATCGCACACTGTCACGCCAGAGCGGGTTCACCGGCCGAACGACGACGCGGTACGGACGCCCTCGTCCTCCAGGCGTGCCCGAGACGTCCAGAGGCGTGCGCCGTCTCAAGGCGCGCTCTAACGCTCGCTTGCCAACAAAATATTTGATCTGCGTCGATGATAAACGGGCCCTGACCCAGAGCCCCCTTCATTAACACTTGACCAGCTGCCCAGATTCTTGCCTCTCAGAATCTTCAGTCAACATCGCTTAAGTTTGGAGGGGACGACGCTGCTGGCAGGAGCCGCCGGATTGTGTGTCACACAAACGAGGGGCGGGCGAGCGGGCGAGAGAGCGAGCGAGCTCGGCCTCCCTTGCGCGTCTTCTCTCGCGCCGTCGCACTGGAAGGCTACGATGTGTGCTACGTTCCAACGGCGTGCGTGCGTGCGACGCGTTGGCACGCTGAATGAAACCGATCGCCATGTGCTGTACTACTTTATCATTAAGGACACCAAGCGTACCGAACAAATACAGCCGTTATACAGATCTGCTTCGCTGACCGCATGATTCGCACCCCGGGGTATTCACGGGGCTCAAGTCTAAGAGACAACCCCCCCGACCCCCCCCCCCCCTCCTTCTCCACCCGCTGCCCGCTTGGCTACCTTCGCGTCGGCCCCGGGCGCCAGGCTAACGCTGAGATAATCTATGCGCGAAGGGCGACCAATCAAAAGCAGCAGGTGCCTCACCTGCTCGGCCAGCGCGCGGCTGGCGTTGCGCCCGACATGGAGATGAGCGCGACAGCAGGTGGTCGGCCTCCCTGCAGACGGTGTGCACTCATCTCGGACGAGCTAGCCGCCAGCCCCACGAAAAGGGCCGCGTGAAGAAGGGAGACCTTGAGGCAGCCGCTCCCTCCGCCGGGCTCACTCTCACACTCGCTACAGCACAGCGCTAACCTAAACACACTCAGGCTGGCGGTACAGCTAAACAACCGCTAACGTCTGAGCAAAAGCTAAAATGTGCGCGCGGAATGTAAGACTTCATAATCAACACCGAATCTCCTCCCGGATGATACCTCAGCGCGTACGCCCATGAAATGAGGGGAGGGAGGGGGACACGTTCGCGTTCTCAAACGTGGGGCGTGAGCGGCGGGCACGCGTGGCAGACGCAACCCGAACACTGGCGGAGGCCGGTCCATACAGCAGGGAGAAGGTGGAGGAAACCACAGAGCGGGTTCTCAAACCAGAGCGGCCACGGCTGCGCCACCGCTCTATCAAGCAGTCGTTTGTTTTTCCCCTGCCCCTTGTCACAATGCCCACGGACGATTTAACACGAAACAGACAACAAAAACAATACTAAAAATGCTCCGAACAGTTCATTCTCCGGCGGGGCAGCTTAGAGCAGCAGTTACGGGGTTGTTTTGATATGTTCTGGAGCAAGAGTTTTCTGTCGAAGATGTTAGGAAATGCTTAAGTTCTTTGTCAGGCAGTGGAACATTTATTCTAGTGGCAGGGTGAACGTTGTTTCTTAATCCTCTTCACGTTTGGAGCTTCTAGACGAGAGGAACAAAATTCAGCGATTTGAGGGAGGTTTTTTTTTTCATGACGTCGTTGTTCTCTCCGAAACACCATTTTGTGTTTTCTAGTCCTCTCTTTGCCTCTCATGTGGGCACTCCCTTTTTTGGGGTGAAATCTAAAAGGAGTCTGCTTGCGTAAGGGGAGGGGGCTGGGCCCCGCCCGAGGAAGGCTGACTGATGGCCTGGCCCCTCCTCCCTCCCCCGTCCTTCCCACCCCCCCTGCTCCTCTATCTCTAGACGTAGACGGCAGTCCGGGAGATGATGGAGCCGTCCCTCTGCGACTCCATGTCGTCGTCCAGGTAGCCGCTCATGTCGTCGTGGCGACGGATGTGGAGGGTGGGGCCGCTTCCCCCGAAGTGGTCGTATCTCTCCTCGTCTTCGTCCTCTATGTCCTCCATCTGGGTCAGCCGGTCGAACTTCCTCCGCTCCGCCTCGTCCATCTCGCTGCTCAGCAGGATGTCGTGGGCGGTGGGGGTGGAGCCGTACAGCTGCAGGTCGTTGGCCTTCTCCGTCAGCGTCCCCGGCTCGCCCTCCCGGTAGGTGTAGATGGGGCCGTTGTTGTTGCCCCCGCCGCCTCCCGCCCCGTTCTTGTTGGCCTTCTTGCCCCCGAAGGGCCCCGGGCCGCCGTTGCCCCGGTAACCCCGGTGCCTCCGGCGGCCGAGGGCCACCAGCGCGGCGGCCAGGC
Source organism: Anguilla rostrata (assembly GCF_018555375.3). Lineage (NCBI taxonomy): Eukaryota > Metazoa > Chordata > Actinopteri > Anguilliformes > Anguillidae > Anguilla > Anguilla rostrata. Next base: position 35,705,779 of record NC_057940.1, on the reverse strand, counting down.
CTCCGAGCAGCAGGAGGCCCAGGAGCCCGCCTACGACCGCGCCCGCCACCAGCCCGGTGTTGGAGGGGCTGGCCCGAGGCTCTGCAGAGGAGGGGGTGGGGCACGGAGGGGGGGGGGGGGAGGGGGAGAGAGAGACAAAATGGAGCCATTGCTGGGACAGCGCATCCTCAGTTCGGCGGGCGGCGGCGGCGGTCTGCTCTGTCTGTGGGATTTCGGCTCGAGATTTGGGGTGTCTGTCACGCCAGTGTTTTTTTTTTTTGCCTTTGCCTGATAGGCTGCCTTCCTGCCCCGTGACCTCATCAGCAGGCCGTGCGGTGTGAGCCCAGTGTGCAGGTCCTCTTGTTTTTTTTTTTGCTCTTTATTTTAACTGAGAGGTCGGCCGCCCGTGAGACAGCATGGAGCTCTGAAGCTTTTACTACCGGAACAATGGATAACACGCACACAGACAAAGAGAGGGAGAGAGAGAGACAGAGAGAGAGAGAGAGAGAGAGAGAGAGAGGGAGAGGGAGGGAGAGCGAGAGAGAGAGAGAGAGTGAAGGATACAGGGAGAGAAAATGATTCACAGAGTGCAAGAACACAGAGGAGACTTTCATACATAAATCTGGAAGTGTGGACAAAGCCGTGCCTCCCTCCCTCTCCCCCGGACGTGGGGCGGGACTGGGGGTTTTTTGGGGGGGTAGAGGGGGGCTGGGTGGGCAGCCTGCCCATTCTTGCCAAACGCAGGGAAGGGGGGGCAGCAGAGACGGAGACGGAGAGCCCCCCCCCCCGCGTGCGCTTCGGACCGCTCCACACCCAGCCCGAGGGAACACGCCGCGGGAACACAGCCGCTCACGGGACGCCGACTGATGTCTAAATCCAGCCCCGCGAAAAACGCTTCCCTCTGACTGGGAGTCCTTTCCCCCCTCTCCGTCTCGCTCCCTCCCCCCACCCGAAAACCTGCTCTCAAACTCTCTGTGCTTTCCATCACTCCCCAGATAAACACAGGCCGGCTCTTACACCCCCCCAGCGCCCCCCCTCCCCTATTCACTACTCTATCACCTCTCTGCTGTCAGAGCTCATTAGTGCCGTTACCATGACAATCTGAATTGCTAAATCTGGTGTGAGAAAAACAGGGTTTCCTTAAAGTTCCCTCCCTCTCTCTCTCATAAAAATACAATTCCATCTCTCTCTCTCTCACACCGACACACACACACACACACACACCGGCACACACACTCCGACACACGCACACACACACACACCATCACATGCACATACACACACAGACACACACACACACACACACACAGTCTCTCAGCACTTTGCAGCCGATTTTGTCTAGGTCTCCTAAGAGACAGTTTCAGAAAGGTGCTAAAAAATCCCTTTGTCAGACCGAGCAACTGCAAAGCAACAGAGCCAGAAAACCATTTCTCACCCCACCCCCCAGCCCTCGCAACCCCAACCCTGCCCTCCTCCCATTTTTTTTCCTGCTCCCCTGCCTTTCACCAACAACTTTCTTCTCCCCTCCCCCACCGCGCACACACACACACACACGCACAACACACATACAGACACGCACATGCACACACACAACACACACCACACACACAGCACACACACACATATATCACACACACACACACACACACACACACACACACACACACACACCACACACACACTAACCCCCCCCAGTGCTCCCCCCGCAGCACGCGGCTTCTCACTGCCGTATCTGAGAGAGCTCTCTCTCCCTTTCCTGAGCTGTAATCGCCATGGCAGCCAGCCGGGAGACGCGGGGAGAGGGAGAGGGAGAGGGAGGGGGGCTCCCCCTACCCCCTGCCATTTCCCCCCTCTCACAACTTCAACACAGAGCCCTGGCTCAGAGTACAGCCCCCCCCCCTCCCTCCCCCCCTCAGAAGTAAAACAGCACATCAAACTCCGCAATCCCGTCTGTTCCCCGTCAAACAACCGCTGAGACGCACCAGAATCAGCGAGCTCTTGTGCGAGCGCGTGCGGTTTCTTACCGCTCAACATGCACACAAAACGCATTCAGCAGGCATTCGCAGTCACGGGGAGCGCTGTTTAATGTTCACATGCATTTTAATCCTGTTTGAGGTGTCACACTACATCCCCCAGCACACACACGTCCGCGGGACGTAGCTGCCTCGAATTACGCCCGAGAGATTTATTTCGGATTACTCGGACACAGACACAGGCAGCTGGGTCTTTCGACAATCACAGAAAAAAAGAAACTGCATCAGTTAGACAGGCTCGTAGAAAGACCTTCGCTGTAATAGATGTAGCCAAAAGTTATGGGAGTTGAGAAATTCAAATTCCCTAAAAGGAGATATGCCGGGGGCCTGCCCCACAGGAGCCACGGCAGGCTAGCGACCATGACAGTAACGCTGTTGTCGAGGGACAAGAGCCAATCATCGCCAAGAACACCACCCACCCCCACCCCTGTCCGCGAGCCTGTCAGACACCGCTCCTTCCGTCTCCCGGGAAACCCCACATATCAGTCCGAGGGCCACGCCCGTGCTCTTCGCAGCCGCGGGTCACAGTACGACACGGCGCTGTTGCGCAGTCGCCTCATCTCAAGGCCGCGGCCGCGCTTTAAAAACCCTTTTAAAGTGCTCTCATGCGGAAAAGCGGTCCGCGAATGCGCCCCGCCTCCCGACCGCGTCGGCTCCTTCTCCTGTTAAACAGCGCGGCGCGTCACCCAGCGCAGCGTGCGGCTCCATTCACGGAGGGCCGGCGCGAACGCAGGGTTTTTTAGCTTCCAGCAATTAACTCGGCTCAATTAGCTAATTAGCTCCACGCGCCGGCGGCCGCTCGCGCGCGGATGAAACCCCGGAACGACGTTCCGTGCGGGGACAAAAAAACCGTATCGGATGCGATCCGAGGGATTATCCATTATTCAAGACCGAATCTCAGATCACGCATACGAGCAGGCTAATTAAACAGTTCCACAAGCAGACGCCCCCCTCCCCCTGGCACCCTGTCACCCCCCCTCAGCATAGTTTATAGTACACCTGCGCCTTCACAGCTAATTTATGGGTATCCATAGCAACCGCTGTTGGCGCACACACACGCTGCGCCGCTATTGGAGGAGACAGAAAGAGACACAGCACGTGACCCGGGAGGTCAAAGGTGGGTGGGGAGGGCCGTTAATCTCAGCAGGCCTGCGCGTCGCGCCCATCATAAATATCACATGACCGATGGCGTTCGGCGCTCAGGCGGTGTTCAGGCGGCGCTGGGAGCAGCGGGACTCGACCTCGTGTTGGGGAGCGGCTGGACTGCCAAACAGGCACAAGACCGGCCTATATTTAGAACACAATTACATTGTCAGGCCTGCCGTGTTATTCTGGCTTCTTCCTTTGGATGAGATTTCACGGTTTTTTGGAGACCATGAAACACAAACACTTGACACCTAGGGTAACCACAAAAAAAAATCTTAAGGAAGAGGTATACCACGGACAACCAACGCTGCTTGCTGATTGGACGCCCGGTGACATCCTTGCTGGTCTTTGACAGCAATCGACCGCGAGGGCTTTCAGAGATAAAGTACGCGTGAGGGCTCAACACGCTGAGCTGACAGAAAACTCGCAGGAAAGTCACAAACAAGTGGAAATTTTCCACGGCTGAGAGGCTTTCAGCCCCCGTCCCCACGCTCTCACATCCGTCACTGCTACGACAGGTGAGCCGCAGTCCTGGGAGGGCGTTTCTCTGGGAGAGCCGGGCCCCACGGCGCTGGAGGGGCCACCCTGCCCCCATCCTGATAAGCGCCGTGTTGATTTAAGGTTCATTAATTTGAAGCTTTTGTTGGCGACTCGCGTGTGCCAAGGACAGCGAAGGGCGGGGACCCACATCTCGGCCAGCTGGTCCCTCTCGCCTTTTTTTTCGCCCGTCCAAGAGGGGCGTGACGCGGGGATGCAAATGAGCCAGCCGTCGCCCCCCCACCCCCCACCTCCCCCCCGAGCCGCAGCCCCGGCGAAGTCTCGCACCTGTCGCCTCGTATCCGGGGTCCGCGCGACCGCCCCGGAGCCGCGGCTAACGGCTCGCCGCCGCGGAGAAGACGGGACCCACCACGCCGCCTCTCGCCAGATGCCGAGGGAGGGGCAGCTGGCAGACGGGGGCTTCTCGAAAGCGTTTTTTTTTCCGGGAGCGGGGATGAAAGCGGCCGCGGGGCCGGCTCACCCACTCAGGAGGAACGGGCCGGCAGGACGGAGGATCCGGCCGGAGTCACACCAGAGCCGCTCGCGTGGTTCGGACGGCCCTGTTTCTCCTCTGGGGCGGAGACGAGGGGCGGAGGGGGGGGGGGGATGTTTTTTTCTCACCCCCGGCAAAAAGCTGGCGCTACAGAAAGCTACACTGTTTCCGCTGAACAGAACGGTCTGGCAAAGAGTCCGGCACCTTCCGCTGAAATCTGCGCTCTGTTTGAGCCTGCATGTCCTTCGGCTACTCAAACCCGTGTGTGGGAGTTGGGGAGTGGGGTGGGGGGGGGGGGATATCTGAACGCGATCAGTCCTAACTTGTGACTGCGTTCCCAGGAAGACAGCGTGCTTCTGAGAGTGTGGGAGAGCCTCCTGATCTGCGCTCCATCGAATGTCCCGGCTCTCGCAGGGGAAACAGCCGAGTTTCTCGGAAAAAGAAGAAGTGGCGATTTTCACAGAAGGCTCCGGCTCGCACTTTGGCGGCTTAATGTCGCGAGCGGAGGAAACGTCGCAAATACCGCTAAATTTTCACGAGGCTAAATCACGCGCCCGCACACAGACCACAGCAGCGGCAGACCAAAGAGAGCCAGAGCGCACCAGCTGACAGCTGCAGTCACGGGCCCTGCGATTGGAACAGACTACAAGGCCTCGGGTAAGGGGTGGGGTGGGGGGGGCGTGCAGAGGGAGAGGGACAGAGCTCCTGTGTCAGAGGGGGAAGTGGAGGATGGAGGCTGCGCTCGTCGAAAAGCGCGTTTGAAAGGAAACAGGCAGACTGGCTCACACCGCACCGATTCGCCCGCAGAACTCTTGGCCGGCACCCCAAATCCAAGCAGAGGACCCCAGTGACGGCCGTCAGTCTGTCTGTCTGTCTGTTCCACCCCAGTGACGAGTGCTTGTGGTGTCAGTGAGGGAAACGGAGGCGGGACCAGGAAGGTCCCCTCCCCCCCCACCAGCGACGTGGCCCCGGTGCGTGCGTGAATGTGCGTCGCCGTGGCAACGGTGTCAGGAGGTGGCGCGTGTGAGGCAGCGGCCGGAAGGCGGGGCGGGGCTGGCATGCTCGCCGTCGGTCACTCACCCGTGATGAGCGTGGTGACCTGCTCCGTGCTCGCCCCCAGCCGGTTCTGCGCCTCGCACACGAACGTGGTGTTGACCGCCTCGTCCACGCGCCGCACGGTCAGCGTGTTCTCCCTCACCTGGACCGTGTCCGGCAGGGGGCCCGACGCACTGGGGGGCGCAGCGGGGAGAGACGGTTACCACACACGCAAATGCACAAGACCCCAAATTTAATGATGCTCTCTCTCTCTAAATACCCCATAACCAGCAGAATGATGCCCTCTCTCTCTAAATACCCCATACCCAGCAGAGTGATGCTCTCTCTCTAAATACCATCCGCAATGATGCCTCACGAACATACCCGCAGAGTGATGCTCTCTCTCTCAAATACCCCATACCCAGCAGAGTGATGCTCTCTCTCTCTAAATACCCCATACCCGGCAGAGTGATGCTCTCTCTCTAAATACCCCATACCCAGCAGAATGATGCTCTCTCTCTCTAAATACCCCATACCCAGCAGAGTGATGCTCTCTCTCTCTAAATACCCCATACCCAGCAGAATGATGCTCTCTCTCTAAATACCCCATACCCAGCAGAATGATGCTCTCTCTCTAAATACCCCATACCCAGCAGAATGATGCTCTCTCTCTAAATACCCCATACCCAGCAGAATGATGCTCTCTCTCTAAATACCCCATACCCAGGAGAGTGATGCCCTCTCTCTCTAAATACCCCATACCCAGCAGAATGATGCTCTCTCTCTAAATACCCCATACCCAGCAGAATGATGCTCTCTCTCTAAATACCCCATACCCAGCAGAGTGATTCTCTCTCTCTAAATACCCCATACCCAGCAGAATGATGCTCTCTCTCTCTAAATACCCCATACCCAGGAGATGATGCCCTCTCTCTCTAAATACCCCATACCCGCAGAATGATGCTCTCTCTTTAAATACCCCATACCCAGCAGAATGATGCTCTCTCTCTAAATACCCCATACCCAGCAGAGTGATGCTCTCTCTCTCTAAATACCCCATACCCAGCAGAGTGATTCTCTCTCTCTCTAAATACCCCATACCCAGCAGAGTGATGCTCTCTCTCTCTAAATACCCCATACCCAGCAGAATGATGCTCTCTCTCTCTAAATACCCCATACCCAGAGAATGACCTCACGTCTTTCCAACCAGTGAGTGTGTTGGCTCGTTCAATACTCCAACCAGGGTGGATCTCCTCCCTAATACCCAATCACGATGTCCCTACCCAAATACCATACCCAGGAGGATCTCTCTCGAAATACCAGAGCAGCAGAGGATGGGGCTGTGCAAAACAGAGAGCAGCAGAATGATGCTCTTTTCTTGCCTACCGCAGAATGGGCACTTTCTAAAAACAGGAGATTATCCCTTTCTTACATACATATCTAAAATTAAATGCTCTTCCTAATAGCCCATAACCACCAAAGAGTCTCCAAAAGCCATACCAGCAGACGAACCTTCATTAAACCACATATCCGCAGAGTTAATTGCCTAAATCAACCCAGCAAAGGCCCATCTCTTCCAACCTCATATTGCAATGACTAACACACAATGATCCTCTTAAAACCTTGAAGTTATTCATCAACTGAAATATTCACCTAGGCACCAAAGACCTCCCCAATACCCCATACCACAGCAGAAAGGGTGCTTATAGAGACGACAGACAGAGAGATGCTATGCTCGAGAGACAGATTCAGCAGAGTGAGCTCTCAAATATAAGCGATGGGGTCTCGCCTCTAATACCGCTCCGAGGAAGAGCTTCTGAAATACCTCGCGATGAGCCCTCACTCGTCTAACTACCACGCAGCGAGTGATCTCCTCCTAAGTACCCATCGCAGGTGGGCACCGTCGTAATACCCTCCAGCAGGTGACTGTTCTCTCCACCCCACCGCAGAATGAGCTCTCTCTCTCTAAATACCCCATACCCAGCAGAATGATGCTCTCTCTCTCTAAATACCCCATACCCAGCAGAGTGATGCCCTCTCTCTCTAAATACCCCATACCCAGCAGAATGATGCTCTCTCTCTCTAAATACCCCATACCCAGCAGAATGATGCTCTCTCTCTCTAAATACCCCATACCCAGCAGAATGATGCTCTCTCTCTCTAAATACCCCATACCCAGCAGAATGATGCTCTCTCTCTCTAAATACCCCATACCCAGCAGAATGATGCCCTCTCTCTCTAAATACCCCATACCCAGCAGAATGATGCTCTCTCTCTCTAAATACCCCATACCCAGCAGAGTGATGCTCTCTCTCTCTAAATACCCCATACCCAGCAGAGTGATGCTCTCTCTCTCTAAATACCCCATACCCAGCAGAGTGATGCTCTCTCTAAATACCCCATACCCAGCAGAGTGATGCTCTCTCTCTCAAATACCCCATACCCAGCAGAATGATGCTCTCTCTCTCTAAATACCCCATACCCAGCAGAATGATGCCCTCTCTCTCTAAATACCCCATACCCAGCAGAGTGATGCTCTCTCTCTCTAAATACCCCATACCCAGCAGAGTGATTCTCTCTCTCTCTAAATACCCCATACCCAGCAGAGTGATGCCTCTCTCTCTAAATACCCCATACCCAGCAGAGTGATGCTCTCTCTCTCTAAATACCCCATACCCAGCAGAATGATGCTCTCTCTCTCTAAATACCCCATACCCAGCAGAGTGATGCTCTCTCTCTCTAAATACCCCATACCCAGGAGAGTGACACTCACGTTTTCCAAGTGATGTTGGTTGGCTCAGGGTTCCCAATGGCTTCACAGACCAGGGTGGCATCAGTGCGACCCCTGTACCAATCACTGTCATAGCCCAGAATCCTCACCTTAGGGAGATCTGAGAGAGAGAGGGAGGGAGAGAGAGAGGGGGAGGGAGAGAGGGAGAAAGAGAGAGAGAGAGATGCTGTAAGCCATTTTGTTTTCTCTGACGAAAATGGACACATTTGCGAGAGAAAGAGGAGATTTTACAACTCCCTTTTTACATACATATCTAAAATATTAAAATCTCTTCCTTTTGCATTTAACCGAAACCAAAGACAACCAAAAGCATCTCATGCAGCGAACACCATTCATTAAACCATCAATTCCTGTCAGGTTTAATTAGCCTAAATCAACACCTCATAAGGCCCATCCTCTTCCACTCTTCATATTGCATGACTAACACACCAGATCCTCTTAAAACCTTTTAAGTTATTCATCAAACTGAAATATTCAACCTTAAGGCACTCAAAGACCATCCCCCTACCCCACCACTGGGAGAAGGAGGGTGATAGAGAGAGAGAAAGAGAGAGAAGCCGAGAGGAGAGATTTCGGTAACGAGCAGCTGAGTCTCAGAGATTAGCGGGCGGAGTCTCGCGGCTCTTACGCTCGATGGAGAGCTTCAGGCGGAGGATCTGCGGCGCCCCCTGCGTGCGGTGGCTGACCACGCAGGCGATGTCCCTGCCGTCGTCCTCGGCGGTGGGCACCAGGCGGTACTCGCTGAGCACGGTGACGGTGTTCTCCGCGCCCGCCCGCGCGGTGCGCGCCTCCTTGCCCGCCGCCTGCGTCTCCCAGGTGATCTCCGCCTCGGGCCGGCCGTTGGCCGACTCGCAGCGCGCCACCACCACCGCGGACGTCCCCTCTGTCACCGTGACGACGGAGGCCGTGTTCTTGGGCTTGGCTGCAGAAATGAAAGGGGGGGGGGCGTGTTAGTGCACGAGGCCAACTGAACGAGGCGGCTGAACTGTACCCCGCACCGGGGGAGGGACAGCGGAGCCGAGGGGAGCAGAACAAGGGGAACGGTATAATGGGGAGCAGTACAATGGGACTGCAAGTCAACTAAAATGGCAGTCAGAGAGATGCCTACACCCGCGCATGAGAGGGCAAAGCCATGGGCACAATCCGCAAGCCCTGCTCTCCCACATGTGTGTGCCCTTGCATGCAAATATAGGCTAATGTTAGCTTTGGGTACAATTCCAGCAAAAGAAAGATTAAATACACAAGGCGGTAAATGAGGAAAATTGAATTGGTGGGTGTAATTTGTTTATTCCCATAAGAATAGCGGAATTCAGAACAATTGAATATCTGTGGGGCGATGCATTTATTTATTTTCTGGTTATCTGTTCACAATCTGCTGTAATGAACAGCAAATTGCAGTGAACAGTGCAGGATGGAGCAGACTGCAGTGAACAGCACAGTGGGGAGAGCTGAGCAGATTCTGACCGGGAAAAAAACCAACTCTGTCTGAGTGGGCAAAGAAAGACCACAGCCATCCCTGACCACCCGGTGAACCGGCAAGCGAACGCGAACGAGAGGGGTTTCGGAGAGGACAGACGGACACGCAGGGGGACACAGACGCGCTGACGCTTACCCAGCATGACCAGCGTGGTGGTGCCCTGCTCGTTGCCGCTGGGGTAGGTGGCGTACTCGCAGACGTACTTCCCCTCGTCGGTCATCCTCACGTCGCTGATGCTGATGGAGGGGTTCTCCAGGGAGCCGTGGAGGAAGCGCACCCTGCCGCTGAGCGCCGACACCGGGTAGCTATCCCCGAATTGCGGGTGGAACACCGCAATGTTCTCCCTCTGCCCCTCTTTGGGCTCCCAGATCCAGGACACCTGCGGGGAAGGGACGGGACTGAACGCTCGGGCTGGGTGTGTGTGTGTGTGTGTGTGGATCAGAAAAGGCTTCAAATGGAGGGGGGGGGTCAAAGGGGGGTGAGCACAGCGGGTGTAGCTTGGCTAGTTCGCTAGTGAAGCACAGTAAAGGTGCGGTAAAGCAGAGGTCTCCATAGCAGGTTACCATGACAACACTCTCTGACGACCCAACCCTCAGATTCAGAAATAAGGACGTTGCCCTTGGCTAGGCGCGATTTCACCATTAGCTGACTGGTAACGCGTTTGCCGAAGATAATCTCTGGACGAGTGAGAGGCCCGGGTTTAGATTCTACCGCCGGCAAACCCCAAACTCGTTTGTTACACCTACATTTTCACACTTTGTTTCTCTCAGCATTTGGCAATGGGATATTGTTAAAATGCGTAGGCCTACACAAATAACACCACATAGACTACGTGAAGGTTGACCGGTTACCATCCAAAACTGCTGATCACAGAAATCACTAAAATGGAGGAAATTTGCGACTACCGTGACAAACACCCAGCCTTACTGATTGGTAGCCTGTATCCCAACCACATCATGAAACCCCCTTCTTTAAAGTTACAATCTTGAAGATTTCCGTTTCGCTCTCTTTGGCGGTACCAATGGCGAGAAGCGGTAATTGCAGGTGTGTTTTTGGACCTCACCTCCCAGAGATCCAACTGGATCCAACCAGTGTCGCCTGTGTGACGTCAGTCAGTTGGCACCTGGGCCACGCCAACTATAACACTTAGCCTACTATTTACTGAATAAAAAATGGTTGTTATAAAAGTAACGTTATGTACATACTCATTCATTGTCTAACATTAGGCTAACTTAAGCTGTCTTTACACTGCTGAGCCTGGTTAAAATGCTGTAGCAGATCTGGGGTAGAATTAGTGATGATCAATTTCCACACACGTTCTTTATCCACCTTTTGCTCGGTATGAACGTCTTTACACTGCAGAGAAGAATTCGCAGGATTCGCTGTGGTTCGTGCAATTATTTATCTCGTGCACAATAAACAGTCTTTTTCGTGAATGACTGTTGCGTGATATTTTTGAAACAACTGCCTTGCAAAATGTTACCCTTGGTGTTTCTGGTTTTGCTAGCTAAACTGTGAGCTGGGTGTTAAATTAGCAATCAGAACAAGAAGAATAAAACAAAAACAAAGGAGATTTCATCAAAAAAAGGGCATCAAGGCTGAAGGAACATATGAGGAAGCGTAATAAAATAATAACAACGCTAATCCATACTGCCGTAATCTTTTATTTAGTTTTCTCCGGCTTGACATCTTTACACAGAAATCAGACCCGGCTCTGCTCCACCTATACCCCGGCTTTATTCCGATCATTATGAACTTGATGGCAATGTAAATAACCGTAACGTTAAGGCCAGTTCAGATCAATGATTCGCAACGAGACGAAATGGTTTCAGGATGTTGCATAGAAAATTGCAGCGGTGTGAACTGGTTAGTTGCAGAGCGTCTGAAGCCGTTGCCTGGAGTCTCAAAAGACCCACCTTGTCAAATCGCCAAGTGCAGTTTTAGAACGTTTACAATCAGACGTCTTGGAATTTTGCAAGTTGCATCCAGTCTCATTGCGAATCATTGATCTGAACTGGCCTTTAGTTAGCTACACTGCAACGTTGCAGCAAGGTAGCATTGCATTCTAGAGACGGTTTGCGAGGTCGGTACCAGTTGGTAGCGTTAGCTAGCGTTTTTTCTAAATGTTAGCTGACATTAGATTGTGTTAATTACATTAGCTAGCTAGCTAACGCAACGTTACCTGATATGAGAGACGGATACTGTGCGCAACGTTGTCTGAACTAATGTTGTCTTTCTTGACATGGTCTGGGAGCTAGTGTTAGCTGTGCAAATAGCTATGTAACTTAGTAACGTTACATTGTCATCAAATGTAATACAAAATCTACATCCACAAATAATATGACCTCATGTTACACAAAAACTTTTTAGGGTTCCATAACCACCAACCACCCCCCCCCCCCCACCCCCCCTTCTCTGTTGTTATTGTAACGCTGGCAGACACCGGAAAAAACAGTACGCCGCTCACTCACAAGTCAGTTGAACAGCGAGCCTATTGCGTTAGCTCCGCCTACCCTCTCTGGCGGACCAACCACTGATGGGTGATGGAAAACGCGTCACTAACTATGTGCCGCTTGTGATTTTTTCCCGGGAATGTCGCCACAGACACCCAGTTCTTTAATCATAAATAATAATAATAATATAAATTAATATAATAATACGCTTAATCACCATTGTTTTACCTAATCTGGCGATAGATAGTGATTTAACAGACATTTATTTTAATTAAAATGAAATACTTGAAGATATTAAATAATTTTTCTCATCGTAATAACCTTTCCCCATAACACATAAAATTTAATGTCAACTACAGAGAGATTTCAGTTTTTTTGTTGCCCCCTCTCTTGTGATTACAGGGGCATTTTGAGAATTATTTTGCCCTTTGCCCTGGTGTGTGTGTGTGTGTGTGTGTGTGTATAAGTCTGTAGATTTCCGCAGACTGGACGGGAGGTGTGTGTGTTACTGACCTGTGTCAGCCGTATTCCCTCAGAGCTCATGAACTCGCAGCTGAGGTTGACCATCTGGCCTGGGTACGACTCCACCTCCGACTTCACCTTCACATAGGCCGTCACACCTGCAACCAAAAAGCACGTCAGCCACCTCCCCTCGCCCTGGGCCCATCCCTGGTGTGCTCCACCGAGCCAGAACCGAAACAGAGCCTGGACAGGCTGCGTTATCAGCTCGCTTCTCCGGCTGAGGGAGATGAGAACTGGCACGAAGAAGATGAGGAAAAGCACATAATCTCTCGTCTCTCACCTCTGCCTGTCTGTGTAGTTGTGTGCGGGTGTGTATGTGTGTGTTTGTGTGCGTATGTGTGTGTGTGTGTGCGTATGTCTGTGTGTGCGTGTGTGCATGTGTGTGTGTGTGCGTGTGTGTGTTTGTGAGTGTGTATGTGTGTGTGTGCGTATGTCTGTGTGTGCGTGTGTGTGTGTGAGTACGTTCGGTCTAAATGCTCTAGAGGCATGTGAGTGTGTGTGTTCCTGAGCACAAGCGCACACTCTCAGTAAGAGAGGGCCTGAAGGTAGGCTGATGTGTATGCGTGTGCGCAGCTCTACCCTCTCGAGCCTCAACTTCCCCTCCGGCCAGAGGCTGAGGCGCTGGGGCCGTTCCGCCGGCCGGGAGAGGAACGAGGCAGGCAGGCAGGCTCCCCCCCTCTCCCCCCCCACCGAGCCGCCAGAGATCACTTAGCCGCTTTCTCTGCGCAATCGATGAAATTAGCCACCGCCGTAATTGGCAGGCAGACGGCGCGGGAGAGGAGCCGCCGGCGATCCTTCAAGAGAGCGGAGCGTTGTTCCCTCCCCTTCCTTTACCAGGCCCATTACCGCACCCGCCTTTCATCTTAACCTCCCGAAGAGGAGGCTTTTTCACAATGTTTTTTTACATTCCACGTAAGTGTTCTAGAACTCCTTTGCTTTCGCAATTCACCATTAGCGACTGCTGCATCAGCATTAGGATGCTCAGCTACGAACGTTCTAATACTGATTGTTACATCACCATTAGAATGCTCAGTGAAGAACATTCTAATCCCATGTCTGTGATCTCACACCTTAAAGGCGTAAACAAGTATGGTAGGTTCTGAAATGCGGCTCGCCTCCTTTTACAGCAGATATAAAGCGAGCAGCTCCACTCCCGAGGCCGGATGCTAACGGGCTTTGTTTTTGATCGCGCTGACACGGCGGCGCAGCTAGCATCCTGCCGGAGGAGCTCAGGCAGCCTGGCGTCCAGCGGGGTTTAAAGCAGACTGAGAGGCGCGCGGCGTCTTCAGCCCGGTCCCGCACGGCTCCCGCGCCCCACCGACACCAGGGGGCCTAGTAGCGGCAGGAGCCCGCGCCTCCCTGCTCCGGGTCACTGCGTGAACCTTCTACTGAGGCTTCTAGGTCAGCCACGTACAGCAGCCGGAAGGCTTCAGAGATCAGGCCGCTCGGCCGTCCTTTCTTAAGTAAGAGAAATGAAGGGACTGGTCTTATTGACTCGTGCTGCAAGGCTGCTCCAGAACATTACACAGAGGAAAGAGAGCCTGACTGGCAGCTGAAAGAGGGCTGGATAAGCAGTGGAGCGCAGGGCCAGAGGAAGTATGGAGGAACAGGGCGTGTAAACTGAGGGAGGGAGCTGGAACACAAGCTGCGTGTCCGTCATGCTGGGCTTTATCACACCGTGCAGCCTGCAGGGGAAGCGCACACACACACACATATACACACACACACACAGAAACATGCACACACACACACACATAGACACAAACACACACACACACAAACATGCACACACACACACACACACACACATAGACACAAACACACACACACACAAACGTGCACACACACACACACACACACACACTTGTGCGCACATACACACACAGGCACTATCATCCTCCCACACACACACAGGCACCTCAGAGTCAAAAAATTCATAAATCACAATCCTGTCCACAATCCTGTCACCAATCATTATGTCACATGGTAAATGTGCCCCCCGCCCACACACACCCACATACAATCACACACCCACACACAGACACACACAAACGTGCACACGCACACACACACACGTGAGCTCTACACCACCTGTTTCAGAGAAGCACTGAGACTTGTATAAACGCACCTCATCTGTGCCAGACAAATCAGCAGCAGCTCTCTCTCTCCCTCCCTGCTGTTCACACACTTAGTACCTCAACCCTCACCACACACACACACTACAGCCTACCTCACACCTTACCACACACACACACTACAGCCTACCTCACACCTTACCACACACACACACTACAGCCTACCTCAACCCTCACCACACACACACTACAGCCTACCTCAACCCTCACCACACACACACACTACAGCCTACCTCAACCCTCACCACACACACACACTACAGCCTACCTCAACCCTCACCACACACACACACACTACAGCCTACCTCAACCCTCACCACACACACACACTACAGCCTACCTCAAACCTCACCATACACTCACTACAGTCTACCTCAAACCTCACCACACACTCACTACAGCCTACCTCAAACCTCACCACACACACTCACTACAGCCTACCTCACACCTCAGGTTTAGAAAGCACTGGTCTGAGCCAACTACACAGATCAGACACTGACTCTACAAAGACCACAGAGGGATGGGCAGAGCACAGACAGAGTTAAAATGTGAATTAAAGTGGACAGAAGGGGAGACAGAGAGAGGGAGGCAGAGAAAGGTGGGGAAACCAAGAGTGAGGGACAAATGGAGAAAGAAATTGAAAAGAAGGAAGGAGAGAGACAAGAGGACAGTAGAGGGCAGATGCACAGCCTGGAAAAATAAAATGAAGAGATGGAGAAAAGGAGGACCTCGGGAGGTTAATGGGAGAGCAGACCGATGCAGAAGGATAGTAGGAACGAGGGAAAGAGGAGAGAGGGGTGGAAAGAGAGGATGAATGCACTGTAGGCATTAGGAGGCTGTAGGATGGAGGGAACACTACCCCTGACCTTGACCAAACACTGAAACAGGGAGAGAGAGAGAGAGCTGTAGAGGAAAAAGAGCGAGGGACAGAGGTGCTGTTAGAGGTGGAGGAGCCGTGCGCACGGTTACGGTTGCCGTGGAAGCCATCGCAGAGCCGGTGAGGGAGGGGGGACGTGATTGGTCTCGTCAAGCAGACGACGACAGAGCTCAGAAGATGGCAGGGTGACGGGGAGAGAGAGAGAGAGAGAAAGAGAGAGGGAGAGCACTGAGAAGTGGAGATTAGAGGAGAGGGAGGGAGAGTTGGGTGGGGTGGCTGATGGCCTGGAGAGAAGCCATTCACACTCTGCTCAACAGCCTGCTGGGGGATTCACAGGAAACAGCTGTGTGTGTGTGTGTGTGTGTGCGTGTGCGTGTATGTGTGTGTGTGTGTGTGTGTGTGTGTGTGTGTGTGTGTGTGTGTGTGTGTGCGTGTGCGTGTATGTGTGTGTGTGTGTGTGTGTGTGTGTGTGTGTGTGTGTGTGTGTGTGTGTGTGTGTGTGTGTGTGTGTGGTGTGTGTGTGTGTGTGCGTGTGTGGGTGTGTGTGTGTGTGTGTGTGCGTGTCGTGTGTGGTGTGTGTGTGTGTGTGTGTGTGTGGTGTGTGTGTGCGTGATGTGTGTGTGTGTGTGGTGTGTGGTGTGCGTGTAGTTGTGGTGTGTGTGTGTGTGTGTGTGCGCGTGCAAAAGGGTGTGTGCGTCTGTGAGTATGCGCGTGAGAGTGCGAGCGCATGTAAGTGGGTGTGTGTCTGTGCGTGTGTCTAAGTGTTTAAGTCTATTTTGTGTGCGTGCATGTGTGTGTGTGTGTGCGTGTATGTGTGTGTGTGTGTGTGTGTGTGTATGTGTGTGTGTGTGTGCGTGTATGTGTGTGTGTGTGTGCGTGTGTGCGTGCGTGTATGTGTGTGTGTGTGCACACGCGCGTGTATAAGTACATGCCAGTGTTGTACTCCCACCTCTGACACAGCCTCTGAATACGAGCGCGTGTCAGAGCCCCCTCCTTGCCGTAGACGTGGCCGCACGTTTCCCGCCCCCGCGCCGCCGTCCTCTCCCTCTCCCTCGTCCCCGTCCCGGCGCGTATGCTGCTCGCACGGCGGGCTCCGGGGACCCAATCACTGCTCGGCAGACCCCGGCGCGGGCTGCGCTCGCATTTTAACGCCAGCGCAGAGCTCCCGTTCACTGAGCGCCTCCGCAGCTGCACGCGCTGATGAACGCGCTGATGAACACGCAACGCGCAGAGCGGTCACGCTGTACGTACGGTGTCGATGTTGTTGCTTACGCCGCGCGCGTGCGGCGGCGGCGTTCACACGATGCGAAGCGGTGCGTACAGGACGCGGAAGGCGCACAGGTGGCGTACGCGCGAGCGGATGCGCATCCTCCCGCTCAATCCCGACTAGTCAATAATTCATTCCCTCCTCAATTATTGAAAACGAGCAACTTCTACACTGCAACTGACATGAGAGAGATAGCGAAAGAGAGGGGGAGAGAGAGGAAAGAAAAAAAAACGCACATGACAGGGAGCGAGAAAGAGAGGATGTGAGAGGGAAACGCAGCAAGAGAGACGGAGGGAAACAGACTCCGGCGAGTTAAACAAGAGACAGAAAAGAGAGACTGAGGTTCAGGGGTTCAGTCTTTGGAATGGTTTCTCTCCTCCGCTGTTCAGTTATTTTTTTCCCATTTGGGCGAGATGTTTTTCTAAATAAGAATATGTACTTCCCCCGCGGCGGCAAAGTGCTACTCCGCAGCCAAGGACGGCAGCGATCGAGAGAATGGCCAATTCACTGGCGCTTTGTACCTGAGGCGGACGTGCGGCGTCTCGTGTGATCCCGCCGGGCGGGTGCGGCGAGCGGGATCGGGCGCGGAGGCGGGGGGAGGCGGCGGGCGGACCCAACGAGGCCGCACGCGCCCGCACACGCACACTCAGAGTCGTATCGCCGCTGTAATTACAGAGCTAAATTAGACTCGGCGACTTCCACCGCAGGTTAAGAGCGCCGACGAGCCCCTCGAACAGCGCATTAAGAGCGATAATGCGCGTCTGAACACACCCGCGGCCTCAGGAGGAGACGCGGGAATTAAACATGAGGGGGCGGGGGGTGGGGGGGTGGGGGGGGGGGATGCTGGGCTTCATCGCGTGGCTAGTTCTGCTAAACTGGACACTGAGAACGGCGCTAGCATGCTGAAAAGGCCTCGTTTAGGGCTGGGGTGAGGCAGCTCAGGTGGTGGGTACCTTCAGCAGGTGGTGGACCGCTGTTACACACATAAATATATAGATATATAAACACATGAGCTCCGACAGTGTAAGTCACCCTGGATGAGGCCGTATGCTAAGCACAGCGATCAATGCATAATTAATTATGCATGAATAATACATAAGTCATTTTCTGAGAATATTCTAAGTTACAGCCACAGAATCCGTCCACCGACTTCCACGACCTTCGGCCAGATTCCGTTAGAGCCCATAGATACGTCATTATTATTTCAAAGCAGAAGCGAAGTGACGACTGTGACTCAGAAGGGTTTGCAGTCACGACTGCCGAAATAAGCAATCAGACAATAAAAACTCAAGGGGGAGACGGCTTCTTTTATCAGGAATTGGTGGGGGAAAAAAACATTTCTTCAAAAGGACCTGGACAGTGTTGTTTTTCTGAGGGAGAGAGGCTTCATAAAAGGCCTCAAGTTGAAAGAGCGGCGCTGGCGAACGCGGGCCGCTCTGAACCGCAGGTTCACGCGCTAACGCGCCCGCCTTCCTCCGCCCGGCTCCATCACCATCAATAAAAGTTTTGTTTCTGCTTATTGATCCGGCGTGATGGGAAATGTTAACGCGCGCCAATGGTCGGCTCGTTTCTCTGGAAACCCGCGACGGCGGAGTCTCTGAACGCCGCGTACGTGACCGCAACACTCCCGGACGCGAAGCCGAACGCAATCCGCGGGCGTCTGGCTCAGCCGCGCGACGGGAGCTTTTCCCCTCCCGTCCCCGTAAATCGCGAACACGCAGGCGACAAAGCACACGGGCTTTGCGGCTAAGTCCTCAAATTAGACGGCTTGCCGCGTTTCCCATTAAGGGACGCGCGGGCGATTAGAACACGGCGGAGGCGACGGAGAGGCGGCTCGGTTGATTACACACGTATCTGCCTCTCTGATCCTGGATTTCCAGGATCCCGCCGCAATCCGCCGGGGAACGGGGAAACTAATTAAGCCCCGGCAGGTCCCTGAGCCGGGCCCCGGCAGGGTCACGTGACGCGCATTCCGCGGTCGATCCCAAGGACCCCGCGGAGGTCTTAATTTCCTTCTAAGGAGACACGGGATTGGATCACCTCAGGGTCACGCTGGGGGGTGGGTGTGGGGGGTTTACATTGGTTATGTGGGCAACAGAGGTCTCCAGGGAAACATGTCAAAGGCGGCCAATCCAAATGCGCTATTAATAAAAGTAAAAAATGAAGGCTGCCGCTGGAATGAAGTCTGACATTTCGAATGCACTCCACCAGATCTGCACACACTCTGGATTAATTCAGTCTCAGACCCTGTAACCTTTTAAACGGTCCGGCGATTCACTCAATCAAATGTGTCAAAAAGATAACCAACACAGGCTTTAAAAAAAAAAAAAAAACCCAAAAATGAATAATTACTTTCAATTTCTTACATACTCCTCAGTGCTGGAATTTCAACACGTAAACCCTTCAAGCTCTTAACCTGTCGGAATACGCAGGAGTTAACCTGACGGAATACGCAGGAGTTAACCAGACGGAATACGCAGGAGTTAACCTGACGGAATACGCAGGAGTTAACCTGACGGAATACGCAGGAGTTAACCTGACGGAATACGCAGGAGTTAACCTGTCGGAATACGCAGGAGTTAACCTGACGGAATACGCAGGAGTTAACCTGTCGGAATACGCAGGAGTTAACCTGACGGAATACGCAGGAGTTAACCTGACGGAATACGCAGGAGTTAACCTGACGGAATACGCAGGAGTTAACCTGACGGAATACGCAGGAGTACTGGAACGAGAGTTAACCTGACGGAATACGCAGGAGTTAACCTGACGGAATACGCAGGAGTTAACCTGACGGAATACGCAGGAGTTAACCTGACGGAATACGCAGGAGTTAACCTGACGGAATACGCAGGAGTTAACCTGACGGAATACGCAGGAGTTAACCTGTCGGAATACGCAGGAGTTAACCTGTCGGAATACGCAGGAGTTAACCTGTCGGAATACGCAGGAGTTAACCTGTCGGAATACGCAGGAGTTAACCTGTCGGAATACGCAGGAGTTAACCTGACGGAATACGCAGGAGTTAACCTGACGGAATACGCAGGAGTTAACCTGACGGAATACGCAGGAGTTAACCTGACGGAATACGCAGGAGTTAACCTGTCGGAATACGCAGGAGTTAACCTGACGGAATACGCAGGAGTTAACCTGACGGAATACGCAGGAGTTAACCTGACGGAATACGCAGGAGTTAACCTGTCGGAATACGCAGGAGTTAACCTGTCGGAATACGCAGGAGTTAACCTGTCGGAATACGCAGGAGCTCCAGCCAATCGCGTTTCCCCCGGAACGAGCGCTCTCCTCAGTCACAGCTCAGCGAGGCGTGTCGCGGAAGCGTCGCGGCCGAACCGGGGGACGGGGCGACGCGGCCGCAGGCGGAGCGACAGCTGCTCGCTCTCACATCTGGCCGGGGAACGCCTGGGAGAGCCGGGCGGCGTGGGAAGGATCCGAGCGAGAGAGAGAGAGGTGCTGAGCGAAACGCGTGCGGCATCACACCTTTTCAATTCCCCTTTTAAGACCGACAAAAAGGGAGGAGAACAGAACAGCTGGTGCCAGGACGGTTTCACATTTCCAATACACAATGATGCGACTGTAATAGATAGTTTTAATATTTGCACTGCATTCATATTTCCCCCGTCAGAACTGCAGTTGTTTTTTGATGCTATGTTCATTATACAGCATTGTTTTGTTTTTTTGTTGTTTTTTAATTAGACGCTTTGTTTCCCTCATGCTGGAGTCGGTCTTTCAATTTGCATTAGCATTTAATTAAAGTTAAATTAAATGAAGTGCATTGCACGCTCTATGCTGTAAGCTGCTAAATAAGAGTTAGCCTAAATAAAGGTGTAAATAATGTCAAAAGGGTTAAAGGGATAATTCATTTTCTGAGGACTTGAGATATTATTTCAGTTTTAGCATATTTAACTAGCCCAGACAGCCTTTTATGTGCGGTGAAAAATAGCTACTTACTGAAGTTTCTGATGACCATTCCACTTCACAACGGGGGCATTCAGGGATTTTTTCAATTAGAAAAATAAATGTCAGCTTTTATATCTTGCTGGTACTACTTCCCTTGGTACTTTCTTCCTTTTCAGTTAGAAAAAGTAAGGAAGAACCAATATTAAATGTAATTTCTTCAATATACGCCTATATACTACATAGGAATGTCTTGAGGCACAATGTCACTGTACAAGCAGTTTTAGGGCTACCTTAAGATGCCCCTTCACCAGCCATTGTAAAGCCAGCACACTGTCAGAATCTTCAACTACGGCATGTGTCAGGAGCACAGCCTATCTATCTCAGTAACCCTGACGCAACCCCTCCCCCACCAACTGGAATGCTGGAACTCCACACACTGGAAGGTCGTTGGTTGGCCAAACCCTCCACTCTCTCATGCACAGAAGGCTAAATTGTAGATTTCTCTAAATACTTCATATTTTAAAAAACTGTTCCATGAAACTTGTACCACAACAGTCACGAACATCTAGGTAAAAAGCTGTCGCACTTTGCCAGCTTGTGCTTTACCCAGGTTTTGGAGCCAGTGTTACAATAACATAGGCTAATTCAGTCAACATACAGTATAGACAGCTCATTTGTTTTGCACCTTGAATTTTCCTAATGAGGTGTGCTCAATGTATGTTTCCATGTAGTGACTTCCCATTGGATCAGTTATTTAACAATACCTTTAAATTAAACATTCATTTTTTTAAAAATAATTATGTGGGTAAGAAAATGTCAGAAAAGATGAATGTCTTCCAGAATACAAACGCTTACACTGCACACACTTAACCAAAGTCTACATTTGCAATATGATTCTCAAGTGTTCAAAGACAGCAGTGAGACGCCATAAAATCTCATTCATAGTGGTTAGACAAATTAATGGCAATACCGCATGAAAAAGGACTAGATCACAAATATAAAAGCAGCTACACATGTGAGAGCAGAGTGCCAATTAGCAGTGAGGGAGCTGTAAAAGAGCTCTGACAATCTGTACTCTGATATGCGACTCTCCGAAGCACCATCAGGCGACAGAGAGTTCCGATGAAGCAGGAAAATATCTGCGCCCAAATTGCGAGTGCACTGGTTGAAAAAATAGCTAAATTATTTAATGCGGCGTGGGGCGCGGTATCAGAAATGATAAGAACATATGCCAAACACAAACAAACTGAGCCGGCACAGAGGACTGGCAGCAGCCCGGTAATGGGGACAGACACTTAACGGCGTAGTCGCTAAGCGGCCCAAAACCACGGCCTCAAAAATGACCACAGAACTGAATCGAAACCTCGGACCTCGTCTCAACAAGAACCGTACCTCCTGAGCACTTCAGACAGGGCAGGGCGGCTCTTCAGGAAACGCTTATCCTATGCTAACACAGAAAGATGCATCATCTGGTGTAAGGAGAACAGAGCCTGGACCCCTGAGCAATGAAAAAAATTAATATGGCCTGATGAGTCATCATTTACTCATTGTCTACATCTGACCAGGTTTGTATCTGCAGAAAGCCAAGGGAAGCCTTCAGCTCACAATGTCTGTTGCCAACTGATAAACATGGAGGTGGTTCTGCAATGGTATCTCATGGCATCTCGTGGGAGTCATTGGGCCGATGATTGCTCTGCATGTTTCTCTAACGGCCAAGGAATATGAAGTCATTTCACAAGACCAGGTGCAAACGCTGCTCCCTCCTGATGTTCCCATATTCCACAATAAAATTCAACAACCGTTTCATGAACACCAGGATGAAGTCAAAAACCTTTTTGCCTAACCCGGGTAAATCTGAATGTAATGTCCAGTATGCCGTTTTATTGCCTTAAACTCATTACAGAAACTTATTATAATGTCCTTCAACAGAATATTCAGCGCTGTGACATTTCTCAAGTTAAATTTGAGCAGACTTATGGTATAATTGAGCAGGGGATTAAAACTGGAATCTTAGTACAAAAATGCAAATTGGAAAATTTTTTTGGACCATTTTTTATCCCTTTTTCTCCGTAATCTGGAACAGACAATTGTGCCTCTGGGGCCACCACAGCAGTACCTACAAGCTAAATCACACGCATTACTGCAGCATTTTCACCTAGCTACCTAAAAGCCAGCGACTGTTATTCACTCCGTACAAAACAGCTCTACAGGAAAACTAGTGCTGATTGGAGGACTACTGATGGCAACTCCAGAAGCAATTCCCCTTTTTTCACTGAACTTAGTCTGTACCAACCTTTACTATTATGCAATTTTCAGCTAAGTGGCCACCTACCTGTAGTCAAAATAATTACTTTAACAGGGCTATAAATAGTTGTCACATGCCTATTAATATGCAGTAAACAGCACAAGATTTTGGATGTGGTCTTTCCAAAGACAAACTAGCAGGCTACTCTGAACGGGATATTGACCGACGCCTCGTGCCAAGCTTTACAGGACCGGTGGAGCCGCTCGACGCGACGCACTAATGCTAATGCAGCGGAATTGTTGCGGGCTAACCAACGTCGGCTTAAAAAACCACGTTAAGTGGGTCAGATGGAAGGCAGCCTCCTCCCAAAGAGAGGCTCGCTCCTAACAATGCGTTTGAGAGAGCGCCGACCGTGCGCCGCGTGCCTGCATTACAGCCGCATTAACGGAGAGATTCGGGGGGAGTCGGCCAACAAACGCTGATGCATTTCCGCCCTATTAAGTGTATAAATATGCACTGAGGCAACCGAACACTGCATTAAGCGGGATGACTGCGTAGAAAAGGGTAATGTCATGTGGTAGCAGGGAGACACTGTGGAAAATTGCAATTGACCATATTAGAATATAGCCTTTATCACGCATAAATCCAGTGAATATTACCCCTCGGTGTGGATCCCCATGATGCTATAAATGCCTTTCTTGTCCCCTGCTCTTATCTTGTCTGTGCATTTTCCTCCCCACTTACAGTCTCCTTTGAGAACAATTGAACCGTCTACCCACACAGCAGGGGCTAGCATAATATTTACACTGCGAGTCGCACACAAAGGGCATTCACTCTGCGACATTCTCTCTGATCCCTCCATCCCTCTCTCTCTCTCTCCCTCTCTCTCTCCAGATTTCTCTGAAAACTGCTTCTCCACCTGCCCCACCTGTTTATTACTATATTACCTAATATATTACATATTATAACTAGTCACTTTGCCCTTTGTACTTTCCTCACACGGAAATCTGACTGCTCACTCTCGTAAACAAGAATTGTGGGGACCCTGGCTGTCACGTTCTCTCTCTCCCCCCCTCCCCCCCCCTTTCCCATTCTCTCGCTCATTTACCGCCTCTCCGCCGCAGCTCACGCCTTTATCTCTCTTCCCCTCCTCTCCTACTCAATCTCTACCTTTCTCCCTTCATCAGCCTCTCTCTGGCCAGCACCTGTGTCTCATTACCCAGACTGATGGGCTGGGAATGACATCCTCCGCTCCAGCCGTGACAATTCATCTTGCCACTCCCCTTCCCGCGGCCGCCGACCCGTCCCCCGCTCGCGCCCGGCCGCTGGCGGCCCGAGTCCGAGGCCCACTGCGCGCGCGGGGCGGGGCTAATGAGGTCACGGTCCCCGCTTGCCCGCGTAAGCGCCGCGAGTTGATCGGTTCCAGGCTCTTTCCAATCGATGGGATGTCGCCGCTGGCGTGTCACCATGAAAAATGAAAAAACCCAGATGGGGGGCGGGGGGGCGGGCGTGCCTTCTGTAATGCGATTTAGCCTGCGTTCAGTCAGCGAGCGCTAAGCCGAAAATTCAGGATCATTTCCACTCAAGGAACAGTGTAACAATCAAAGGTGATGGGATTTCAGACAATAATATTCCACTTATTCACGCTACCGCGTCACGGAAATTACTCTGATTTACTGCTGTAGTTAAAAAGCCATTCCGGAGCTGTTACCTGCTGCAGACAGTCGGAGTCTGAAGTGCCCTAAATGGCCCGAAACAGCGAGAGTCGAGGGTTCTTCTTCATCTTTCAATCTCGTGCGTTTCCTTTCGCAAAAACCCGGGCCCACTGCCATGTACTGTATGGTGTCGAGAGGAGTCTTTCAAATCTTTCCCATTTTTTTCCAGGCTCAAACGGCCAGGAAGGCCTTCGACACGGCTCCGGCCCCCGGCCCCACCCCTCACTGTCTCCCGGGCAGCTGAATAAACAAACAGAGCGAAGGGGAAAGAATGGTAGCGACCAAGGGGGCTAAAGCAGGGCAGTCCAGCCCCACGCACCGACAGGATATCCCCAAGCGCTACTTAAAACGTGAGGGCAGAGCTAAAGGAATGCCTGCAATGCGAAAGCGAGTGAAAGAGAAGGTAATGCCATCGGCCCGGCCATTTCCTCCACAGCGTCCAACCTTGGCGAAGTGCTTACAGACCGTGGCCATGTTTTTACGCCCACTGCTAGGCGGCCGACACGCAGTTTTATGTTAAGCAACCGTGAACTTTTTATAACCTTCGCAGAGTGTTTCTCTGACACCCGGCGCTCGCACCTTGCAAATCGCTCTGAATAAATGCATCTGCCAAATTAATGAGTGTAATAGGAGTCTAAACAGGAAACAAAGCTGACAAGGCCGCGGTATCTGCGAGAGTTCCACATGGATGGAGGGTAATGAAGGGGTAGTCACACATCTACAGAGAACATGAATAATCTATGCCGGTGACAGTGTTTCACCAGGGAGGAGGGAGGAGGGAGGGGGAGAAAAGTGGCATCGCTACTTTAGCGAGCAGCACGGCTCCCCCAAACACCCCCCCTCCCCCCCCATCAGTTCCCCAGGCTGTGTCTATTTAAATACGTCTTTAATAGGAGTGTTATAGCTCTAATCACGGCTACAGTCACAGATCCGTCTCTCTCTCTCTCTCTCTTTCCCTCTCTCTAGCTCTCTCTTTCTCTCTCCCTCCCTCCCTCCCTCCCTCCTGCCTGAAGCATGTACCCATTTTCTTTTCAGGGGAAGAGAAAAATGTCGCTACCAGCCCCTGCGCCCCCCCCCCCCACCTCCTCCACCCCCAATGATGAAGATGAATTAATGAGGCGCTGACGAACTAGCAGCCACAAACGAGCAAGGAGAGCTGGGGAAATGAGATGCGAGAAATTAAGAAGTGGCGAGGCAGCCGCTCTCGGAGACGTGCCCGAATGCGCCGGGGCCGCCGCAGACACGCCCAGGGTACCGCCGCGCACCCGCACACGTGCGCCGCGCCAATTTCCACATTTGGGGTCCCGCGGGGACTGTCCGGTGGGCTTACTCAGCAAATATACCCCGTTTTCTCTGGGGAAAAAAACTGTGAGGTGTATCCTCGATATTTAGGGGACTGACCTGTGAATCACTAAAGGACTAAGCTCTGTCCTTCGTCACCTCTTCTTCCTCCCTTCAGACTCCTCAGGTCTTTTTCCTCTCGTTTCAGGGCATCGGACGTATGCCCCTCTGTGGTGCACTGCAACACCCACGTTTACTAGTGCCGAAACTGGCCCCCATGCACATCCCCCTCTACAGTGTACAGCCCACAGTCTACTCCTCTGGCCCTCCTCTCGCGGCTGAATCTCAGAAGCCGCTGCGCTGCATGTCATTCTCTGTGCGTTTCTCAGCCCACATGTATGCCTTTTCATGCAATCATTCATCTTTCCCTTTCAAAGGATGCATTCAGCAAATCTCCTTGACTAGGCCCCCATTAATTACAGAGTGATCTTCCTTTGCTGGCTCTCCTTTGTGTGCTGCGGATCCCCTTCATCCCCCGTAAGACTCTCTCCGCTCGGCTCCTCGTCCTTCTTCTTCGCCGCTCTCGTGCGAGTCAGCTGATCCATCCCCTCAGCCGGTTCTCCGGCGCTGCTCATATTATTCCCGTCCCGACCCTCTCCTCCAGTGCCACGTTAATCGCCCCTGTCATTTCTACCTAAAGCCCCTCTCGTCCCAGAAGATCATCCTCTGCAGCAACGGCCGTGCCTTCAATACCTCTGTTTCAACATTTCCAAAAGGTCTCCATCGATTCTGAACTGTGCCCCAAACACTGGGCTCTAAAACTCACGCCCCTGGTTTTCAATTAATGGCGCCTCTTTAAACACTCGCTGTTTTTTACAGTAGCCCACATGATTCATCCTAGCATTTACTGGCTAGCCCCTGGGCTCAATCAAGACACACAACCAAGTTTACGGGCATATGCAATTCAATCTAATTAAACTCAACTTGTTCCGTATTCTGTGAAACAAACCTTAAAGCTCTTTAAGATTGAAAAATCCAAGAAAGACAAAAAGGTGTTGCCAGAAAATTGCGGTGCCTGGGCCTGAGGCGGGAGCTTTGTTAAAGAGCTTACGCTCTGCAAATAATCTGTTTGGATGTCAGCATAATCAGTTCATGTAAAATCTTAACAATAAAGCTATTAAAGTGGTAGTTTTTTTCCCCCCACTTTTGGCTTTAATATATTGGGCACTGAACGAAATAGTTTTATTTAATAAGGAAGAGGAGGGAAACAAACATTGGTGAGTCAAAACAAGTTCCTGAGAGTAAATGTTATTGCAACTGCTAACAAATTATCCTTTAAAATGTTATTGGGCTACAGTATTCCATAAAGGAGATTAACAATTCAGAAGATATGTGGTGGCATTCTGATGTGTATAATGATGATTAAGGAGTTCAACTTTAAACCAGACGGCATACGCGTGGTGTATATAGCGTACAGTTTGCACCTGGATAAAATAATTAGCAATTACAGTACATCTGCTTCCTGAAGATAAAACTGGTAGAAGCATATATCTCACTATACCAGTGTATTAAGTTGCTTCATTCTAGCTAAAGCAAGCTTTCATGCCTTGTGGCACACATTAGAATAAATGTTCTTTTTTTTCTCAGAATAAAATTTGCTTGTGCCATTTTTATATATCATTAAAGCAAAAGAAGTTGCAAGCAAATGACCTTGGACCGGAAAGTACTAGAACACTGATATCATCTAACATTAGTTTCTGTAAAATACTGCAGGGATACGATACTCTCAAGATGCTGTTTTTTTTCTGCCAAGTTAATGTTGCAGGAACGGAACAGAAGCCTAAGCATGTACATTAATCTACATAAAGATAAAAATAGTTTTAAAATGATGCCAGTTACTGCAACAGAAAAAATGTACATAACCATATTTCAGTGTCTGTTCATACCTGTTAAATATTGAACATCAACAACCTCTTTTACATGAGTCCAAATATAGGTCTGTCTGTCCGTCCTTAACCAATGAAACAAAACGAATTAATTAGCTCCTTAATGTTTTTTAGTATACCACCAGTGGGGAAAGTCATCTTGTAGCAGAAACAGTGTATTTTTCCATGGTTTGATTCCTTCCTGTACTACAGAGAACGCCAAATTTAGCATGAAAAAGTAGGTATTTTAGAAGGTAGACTGACCAACGAATGACAACCAGGAGTGTCAAACGTTAAATGAAAACTCATTTTTATTAGCACAAAACCCTATCTTAATAAGGTGAGCCGAGGAGACTTTGAGATAAGACTCTGGATTAATCCAAAGGGTATGATTGAAGTGCACAAGCCCTTAAAAACTGTCTAAGCGTGTTTGACTGAATCTGGCCCTAGGACAGGTAAAAGCTGAACTGTTCAGCATTTTGCTTGTTATGATTCAATTAAAACAAATGCATTCCTTCATTCAAGATGTACGATGCCGTCCGTAAGTATTTGGACAGTGACACAATTTTTGTTCTTTTGGGTCTGTGCCCCAGCTCATTGGATTTGAAATTAAACAAAGAATATGAGGTCATCTTTAATTTGTGGGTATCTGCATCCATATTGGGTGAACTGTGTTTGGACAAACTTGCACGAATTAACATAATCTTAAATGAAGTCGTCATATTTAGAACTCGTTTGCAAATCCTTTGCATTTGATGACTGTTTGTAGTCTCCAAACCATAGACATCACCACTGTGACGTCACCAGACACTGGCTATCTTCCCTGGCAATGCTCTGCCAGGCCTGTACTGCAGCCATCTTCAGTGCCTGTCTGTTTCGGGGACGTTTTGTGTTCAGTCTAGTCAAGTTCACTTGGATTCAGGTATAGTAATTGACTTGGCCAGTCAAGAACATTCCATTTTTGGCCCTGAAAAACTCCTTGGTTACTTTAGCAGTATGTTTGGAGTCACTGTCCTGCTGCAAGGTGAAGTGGAGTTTTGAGGCATTTGGTTGAATCTGAGCAGATGCTTCTGTACACTTCAGAATTAACCCTGCTGCCGCCAGCAGCAGTCACATCATCATGAAGAAAAGCAAAGAAAAGAAAGCCAGTTCCAGGGGTAGCCATAGATGCCCAAGCCTTAGCACCACCATAAGTCTTTGTTCCAGAACTCTAGTTTTTTATGCCCTTTTCAGGAACTTTACCTTGCCCATTCTGTTCATGAGGCTTACCAGCGGGTTGCATCTTGCAGTGAATCCTCTGAGGTAGTCTTGTCCTGGAGAGTATTCCTGATCTGTTAGACAGTTGAAAAAGGGTTTTTTCTTCACAGCTGAAAGCATTCACTATAGTGGTCTTCCGCGGGCTGTCTGCTATTGCTGAGCTCACCAGCACATTCTTGCTTCTTAACAATGAACTGAACAGTTTATTTTAACGCACCCGATGTTTTGGCTATGTCTCTGATTGACTTATTCAGATTTTGCAGCCTCATAATGGACTGCCTTACTGGCATTGACACAGCTATGGTCCTCATG
Source organism: Anguilla rostrata (assembly GCF_018555375.3). Classification (NCBI taxonomy): domain Eukaryota; kingdom Metazoa; phylum Chordata; class Actinopteri; order Anguilliformes; family Anguillidae; genus Anguilla; species Anguilla rostrata. The sequence continues at coordinate 35,676,381 of NC_057940.1, read as the reverse complement.
TTGAGAGACAACAGTAACAGCCTCCAAATGCAAAGGCCACACCTAGAATCAACTCTAGACCTCTTGTTAGCTTTATTTTGCAAGAACTAATGATGCACCAACACACAGCTGGCCAGAAAACAGCTGAGTAGCCAACTGTCCAATCAATTTTGGTCCCCTAAAATGGGGGAACTATTGGAATTCCTACATAATTAATCTCATATGGATGCACTTTAACCTCATATTCACTGATTCATTTTTAATACTGGTGCTAACCCGAAGTGCTGGAGTACAGCACCAAAATAACTATAAATGTGTCATTGTCCAAATACTTACAGGCTGCATTGTAGGTAGGCATCCCTCTTTGACACTGCTTAATGTCATATAAATGCATTTTCTTCTCTTCTGGATACTTGCGTTAGTCAACGTAAAGCAGTCCTTTGCAAGCAGTGGAAGGAATAAAAATAACTTCAAAAAAAGGATGAGTAAGACTCACCAGGATTCCCACTTTCATTTTCAGGGTCACTTGTAACTTGAAGGAGATTTCAGCAAAGCAAAACACCCTTCTGCGCAGAATATTCCATCTACTTTATTTCATAACACTAAGACGTTTCTGCGTGCAACCTGAAGCAAAATACCCTCCCCCCCCCCCGCCCCCCCATGGTTATCACAAATTCTTCAATATTATGCAATGTCAGGCATTCGCTTCAACAGGGTCTTGTTTTGGAGGGAAAACTCAGTTGGATCTGCTTGCTTCTTTTCATGTTTATGTATTGCTTATATTTTTGTGTTTTCTTGGGAACCACATTTTTGGCACATGCAAAAGTACAACAGTAAATACACTAGAGATGTACCAAAGAAATGCTACATGAAATCTCAAAAATATGTGAAAGGACTGCACCAGTGAAAGGTGTCATCCTGAAAGTTCAATCCAAATTCTCCACTTGTAAAAAGATATTCAGCTGTTTAGTATATGTATGTATGAATGTACGTATGCATGTAAGCATGTACATAAAAACCCAACATTATTCTCATCTTGTAAACATTTATTTTCCTTGATTGCCAATCAAGCAATTAATTAGCTGTATAATAAACAGGTTAACAAATATTTAACTAGCCTAGTTTAAAGATTTTAAAAAATGGCCTCCAGCAAGCAAATTACCACAGTAACTGCGGGGAGAGTTCATTGTAGGCTAAAGCTGGGGAACTAAATTTTATTGTCTAACGTTTACATACCAGGTGTAGCCTACTGTCAAACGTATAATTGTCAGTATTTACATACCTTCTGCTTGCTACACACCTGCTAGTGTGGGCTTACATAATAAATATTACTAGAAGTAGATACGCATTATATCATTTTAAAGATACCATTTGAGCCTTCAGCAAAACAAAGTAAAGCAAAGCAAAAGTTTGTTCTCAGAGCCAATCTACTCTGAACTTTATTACTGATCACTAGCTAGCTATGATGGCTGGCTAGATAGTTAACTCACCAAATATTCAATGATGATGCACGTGCCTGTGACTCAAATACCATTAACATCATTACAACTGAAAAATTTCTGGTAAAAAAACTTAAGTCAGTAACGTTATCCCACACAAGTGATCAGCCATTTCCATGACCTGATTTAGCACCAGATAATCTCATGCAACTTATATGTTTGCTAGATGAAATATTGATTCTAATTTTGTTCAAAGGGCCACTTGATTCTCATTCTCTTGCTTCTTAACCAGCAGATGTCACAGCTGAATTTTCTTTGGAGTATCAAATCAGACCTCAGCATTTATTATTACCAAATATGTTTTTGCCTGATGTTTAGTCTCGGCGGCTAAAAAATTCAGTCCCAGCACGTCCCCAAGGATGAATAGGTCTGCGGGAAGTGCTGGATTTAATAATGGAGTTACCTGTGGCCCTGGAAGAATCTACTGCATCGCGATGAAGACACAGTCTAATCTTGGTATTGTAACCAAAGGTCTTTTCTCTTGCGTTCAAGTGTTAGATTTTGCGGTTGGTTACAGATTCATGTGGGCTATATTACATTTTCAGGTTCCAAAAATGCCTGCCGGACATTTTCAAGAAGAAGACGTGAAAGCTGCACCATTAGATGATATTTCAAAAATGGTTTTCTTTGTTTCTAGCTTATAGCATTGTAAATTCCCCCTCGGAAATGAAACGTTTGCTCATGTTGACAGTTCTTCAAGCGACCGGTCTGTGAGCGGTGATGTCCTATAAAAACGGAGCAGCGCGATTTCAAGAACAAATGCAAAATGAATAATTTAGCTGAAGTAATGTTTGTTGCAGGAAGTTGCACAACACTGAAAAGCTGCTCACTGTGCTGTTCACTTCTCTTTACTGCACAGATTTACAGTTTGTCGCTTCGTCATTTCAGTAGCCGTGCTGTCATTAGCCACAGGCCTAAACGAGTTGAGAGTTTTAGAGAGTCAAATGAAGGCACGGACCAAAATGGGAAATGATCACTTGGACAACCAAGTAAGTACCTGCCTACAGGTAGCTGGATGCTCTTAAAAAAATTTTTTTAAGATGTAAAAATTACACACAAAACAAAAATAATTATGCAAAAATAAACACTGTAAATGGTGACCTGTTGTTTCACACTTGAGCTGGATTTACTAACCCACCCCCAGTGCTGGGGGCCCACAGCCACTGCAGCTCTTTTCTTCCAGCTGGGAACCTAATTCAGCAAACCACCTAATTCCACACATTATCTTCTCAGCTAAACGAATTTAGCCTCTCTCCCCGGGTCCTGATTGGTGCTTTAGAGGGGAGCTGGAAAGAGGGTGGCACTTCATCCGCCAGAGCCCGGAGTGCAAATTACAGCACGGGAACCGGAGGCCCTGCCTGTCTGTTTGCCGTCTCTCGATAGGCCGCACACGGCTGTTTCCCCCCGCGGGGGCGGAGCAGGCAACCGGCCGTCCCTCGCCCACCCGCCGCGGGCGCGGCTCTGTTCGGCGCTGCCCCCCGGGCTCCGCGGGCGCACGCTGGGACGTCTGTTCCGCTGGCGCGCCGCCACCCCCGCGCTCCCCGCCCGCGGCCCCAGAGCCCGCCGCGGACGCCGCGCGCGGCGACAGAGCGCATAATCGCATCCCTGCAGGAGCGCTTGGCCTTTGTAAACGATGCATCTGCTTTCTTCTGCCGCTTTAATCAGCGTTTCAGGCACCCCCCCACCATCCCCCCCCCACACCAGCGAGTCGGCTGCGCCTGACAGGAGAGAAGGCAGCAGGGGAGCTCGACGTTGCCGTGGGACACGGCAAAGCGGGGGTGGTAGTCTGTGTGATGGAGTGGGGGGGTGGGGGGTGCTGGGGGGGGTTTGGACATACATATACGGGGTGAAGGAGAGTGTGATGTCTCGCCTCATTACAAGCAGTCCAATGCAGATGACAAACATGGGACAGGGTTAAATCGGGTAAGAGCGATGACGGGATGGAGAGAAGGAGGAGGCGGGGAGATGGGGAGGGTGACCACAGAATGAAGGGAAAGGGCTAGGGGTGCGAGAATGGGCACGTGAGACAGCGTGCTGGAGAGAAAGAGGAGGCTCACAAAGCACAGTGGTAATTATACACCACACTATTTAACCTTCCCAGCTTTAGACTAAGAGAGAGAGAGAGAGAGAGAGAGAGAGAGAGAGATTTTACAATTCCTTTTTACATGATATATATGCAGCGCTATAACGAAGAGCACGAGGGAAACACAAAAAAAACGAGAAAACGTGTGACAGGCAGCTGGGGATGTCACCGGATAATCTCTTAGACACCAACACTTACCGCTGGAACAGGAGAGAAAGTGCGAAATGGTGGGAGATGACAGAAAGCTAATTATGGTTTCAAAAGCAATGCAGTCGGGAAGATAAGATGGCTTGACTTTCACGGAGCGACGGAAAAATGTTTTTTAAGAAGCAGCCAATTTCAAATGTGCAAAACTGGCTTTTTCCTCCTAAACGTGAGCAGAAACGCCCGCCATTGGCTGAAGCGTCTAAACAATCTACCGGAGCAATGACGCTAAGCCCCGGCGTGCTCACGTGTGTGCATTAAGAAACAAATGGACCGGTTGGTAATGGGAGGTCAGTCAGGGCACAGGGGTGTGACTGGGAGATTACGGGAAACTGAGCTCAGTTCCTGCCTTGTTTGCCAAGTGCACTGTGCGCAGGATTTTCTACAGGGGGGGGGGGGCAGAGAGAAGGAAGAGGAGTGATGCAAACAACAGCAGAGAGATAAGATGAAATAACCTTTCTGTTAAAAAGCCCCATTGCTCTCTCAGTAATTGCAGCCTGCCTCTCTCCCTGCCCTTATACGGCGATGGAATGCCAACGTGATGACCTGGCACCGCTTTCTAAGACCCAGCTGCCAGGCCGCATGCAAACATTTACACAGAAAAGGCCGAAATATCGTCAGACACAAAAAAAAAAAGAAAAGTAAAAATCACACCGGCACGGAAAAGTCAAACACAATTAGCCACGTAACGTGTGAACCGCGAGGCCCAGATTCCTCGAGAAAGGACGGAAGGGGCTCAGAAGCATATGCTGCGTTTCCCCAGACGACCATCTTTAAAGGAAATCTTACAACATTAGGGGAACACCTGGTACTGTCCCCTTACACCAGAGCTAACATTAACACCCCCCAGAATATTACGATTAGCCTGTGGAAGAGAATGTCCTGATAGGATATGCATCACATGACAAACATGTGAAGAATTGTCTGAATGGGCCACAGACCAGAGGAATGGAAGATTGGTCCAACATCCAACACGCTGTTCCCTGGAGCGACTCCACCAAACATCCAGAGCAAACAGGACACCAGCGGGTCGCCCCATCTGACTGTGGCTGGGCCACGCGGCCAGCTGAAACAGTGATGTCTGAGAGGTTCCACCCAGATGGATGGCACAGCATAGCAACAGCCCGGCAACCGGCGTCCCTACTGACCTCTCCCACTATCGCGATCCCAGCTGAGGATATCACGTTCCATGACAGTACAGTACAAGGAAGCAACGTCCCCGCAGACAGAGTTTCGGGGGAGTCAACCCTCTGAATATTTTCTTGGTGACTCACTCCAGGAAAAAAAAAACTTAATTAGAATCAAACCACAAAAATTTGCAGGGTGATAAATCCTCCAAGTTCCCGGAATATCTGGACTTTGGTCAAAAACGTGGACGTGTGCAATCTAGATGGAATGCATCGCTATCCACCATTAAACGACCAGCCCTGTTATCCTGAGGATACTGGACTCATCGCTGCTTACACATTTGTGGTATGTGGTAGCTATTGTTAAGTTTTTGTTCATTTTCTCTCCTTGTTTATTAAGTTTCAGTGAGGTGAGCAGAATTCCTCATTTACACCGGGTCTTTCATTTAATGGCAGAAGATAAACACAAGATGAATCCAGAAATACATTTCTCATACCAAAGCCCAGATGAGCGTCTATTTTATATACATTGCAATCAAATATACTACAGAAACTGTCACACTCAAATCAGGCTAATGAATGTATATATTTATCTCCTGCACAGGGTCTAAGTGGCAACTGTTTAATGGCTTAGACCAATTCAGACAACACCACATGTTTCTAAAAGCTTCCAAAGATTTCCAAAGGGACAAAAGCTTATACTCAGTTTAGTTAGGGTATACCTACAATGCTTTTTATGATTATTTTTTTCTGTAAATGCTTTTACAAATTCTATATGATTTTTGGTAGTTTGTGCATAACAAGAAAATGAAAATGAAATTGCACCTTGTTTCAGAATTACTTTTTTATTTTAGTCTCAATTTAGAATAACATCAACATTTACTTTTAGTAAAAAAAAGAAGCAAGAAAATCACAAATAATAAAAGAGAATATTGATAGAATCTGACGACTGAAACCTGAACATAAGGTTACAAAGAAAACCACATTCACCATTGTGCGGATACAATCACCATTAAATTTAAATGAACTGGGTGTTGTCTATAGACACATCAGATAACTGCTTTTGTCAATAATTGTATCCCCCTTCACATTACTAAATTGTCTCAAAAGAATTCGATGGGGAATATTCTATGGAAGAGATGGGGTGGGGTAATTTCACGGGCTTTTTCATTCATTAAACTTACGTACAAACATGTATAACAGATAGACGGTAAGCTAAGCTAGTTGTTTAATACCACCTGTTGACTGCTCTGACTCGCCTATTTCCCACAAACTGCAGGCTGCCGTCATTAACATGATCTGTATCCATGTATCTTGTTTAAGGAAAACAAATAGTTGAGCAAACACGATGCTGGAAAAAAGCCCGTAATGTGGACTGTCTTCAGTCACAATCCCCTGCTGTTCAAAACCGACGCTAAAACGACGCCAGCAGGCCCCCCATCGAAGTATTCATTGAAAAGGTCTCCATGACAACATGGTTCAGGCTCTTTTGACCCACATAAACAAACCAAGCAAGAAATAACTCTGAAATAAGATTATCTCTTGCAGCCAGATTGCATACAATTACTGAATTGTTTTCAGAGGCCAACATAGAAACAATAACGATTAGGCTATTTATTTCACCTTCATTGCAACAAAGTGTCCACGCAAAACGAACTGCGTAAAACAATAAAAATGTGTCATCTCGAAACCGCGTTATACGTTTGTTGCACTGTAGGCCTACTTCCATTAAAATTCGGCGTTTTGTCTTTCATAATATAGCGTAATCGTTTAGCTTTGCAACTTTCGGTCGGAACAGTAAACTAAACGAATAGCAACTCGTTCAGTTTTACTAGGAAACGTCCCGATTTCCCGGAGTACACAAACTAGCAAGTTCTGGGTGGCTGCGCAATATGACTATCTCTGTCGGAGCAGTAATGAATTGCGTACTACTATCGTCTTGCTAAAGCCAAAAAGGGAGTTCTTCAGTAATTCAAGTAAATTGGCATATGGCAGATTCCCAGGTTTAATTATTTTTAGAAGCACATATTATACAACTGCACATAATTCTGTGAGCACACATGTAATGTTTAACCATAACACGGTGTGAAATAGTAAGAGATTCGAGTCGACCAGACCCAAAGCCCGTACAAACTGACGGTTACTGAGTTGCCTACAGTCAGGTGACAGACGCATCGGTGCACCTGAGAAACGGGCCTTATACAGTCTATAGAGACGCGCACTCTTCCAGGCGAGTTTGAAAGGTTAACAGCAGCACAATTTACAAATACCCAGCAAAGGCATGTTATTTGTGACCATACAGATTAGTAGTGCCCCTTTCACAACAGCTTTGATTATTTATCACAGAACTAGTGAAGGCGTGGAAGTAAAGCTTCTAGGCTACTTTAGGGGCAGAAGAAAATCAGGTCTTTAGGGGGAAAAAACGCGCGACAAATGTCCATAGCTAACTATTGCTCCAGGGGACGGAAATTCTATTCCCCAATGAGAATAACTAATTAGCTATAAAGGACGGACACAAAATCCGTAGACAGAAATAAATGCAACACTGGCCAACGCATTCAACCACCATGTTACAAACGTGAGATAGCCTAATCCAATCCCAGTAAACAACAGGCTGTCAGTGACAACACCCTGTTGCGTTTCGTTCTTCCCGTTGCAAATTTCTGAAGTGGAAATAATAGAGACATTCGAAAGAAAAGCAAGTAATATGAGAATAAGAGAATATGGAAACATGGGAATTTCTTGTTGGTGTCGACGCCGAAAAGGGAGGAATGGGGAATACATAATCACACCTGCTGGTTTCCGTCGTAAAAATTACCCTAGGAAGCCGCACCTTGAGTTAAACATGGCGTATCGAAACTCTGGATACGAGTTAGATAGTGTAAGCCAGTGTAATAGCCTAGAGATAAGGGAACTAAAGCAGACCATTCACTATTTAATGTAATGCAATCGAAACAGCTGTGTGTGTGCGTGCGTGCGTGTGTCCGTGTGCGCGTGTGCGTGCAAAATTAGACATTTCAAATAATTAATTTGTGCAATCTTGACCGTGCGGTATAAACACAAATGAGGCGAAGACGCATTAGCAAGTTACAGATTGTCCTCCTATCCAAGATATAACGGTAGGGCTGCATCACATTTTCTTACCTCCAATTATTATGAGAATGAACCCCATAGACAGCCCACAGTTCTTCCTAAAGTCGAGGCATTTTCCAGCGTAGTCTCTCGCCATAGTCTTCCACTGGAAAGTGCGAACATAAAATCCTCACCAGCGTAAAAACAGAAGATTTGTGTTTAAAATTAAATTTATCTTTTTTCTGAAGATCTGTTCAGATAATATACGCAACAAACAGTAGGCTACTACGCCGAAGTCCGTAAGTTGCAGTTTCGCGCTCGATATTTCTTGTCGCGTAGTTGTCTTTCTTGGTGTACCGTTGCTTTTAGGAAATAACGGTAATTTTGAACTCCTTCCCAACCGATCACAGGCGCGACTGCAGACGGCGAAATGCGCACAGGTAGATCCAGTATGTCACTGATACGTGAGTAGCGGTATAGGATAGCTACTACTACGTTCACCGTGCCGATTAGTTTGACTGTGACTCTGCTGCACGTTTGCCTGTGGTAGTGGTTTGCCTTGATCGTGATGTCACTGTAACGTCACGACACCGTAACGTCAAGATGTATAAGGTAAGTTTGGGAAGTTCCCACGGCTTTCTTATTTTTATGTATCGGGAGTTTATAATGATTTTGTTTACCCCGTTTAGCTGGGGATTTCCACGGTAACGTTACAGTAATGTGTTGTCCTTATCGGAAATGCCTTACCGTTTCGTTTTTACTTTGATTGCTAACCTTTTTGTGATGTCTCGTTTGAGAGTCCAAATAACTGTGAGATTGAATTACTAATATTGTAAATATATTAAACACATACAACACTGTAGTATTAGACTATAATTATAGTTTATATCAGAGGTCAAGGCTACATATCTGACTCACTGTTTCACAGAGTAGCTTTAGTTCCATATAGAACATGACCTATCGGCTGTTTTCTCTCAGTTCGGCTGTATTATGCTGCCTCGCTTTGCATTTGCCTTTGTAAATTCTCTGCCAAATATCGTTGAATAAGCAAGAGCACTTTTGCCCTAATATTTTATTAATGAGTCATATATTTTAATTGCCTTTTTTCTCGATGGTGCCAGGAATGAGATGCTAAAACGGTGATTGACTTCGACAGGGTGAGAGCTCTTTGACTGATTCTTGCTCTGTGCAAGATCAGCTCAGTGCTAATGACACTTAAACAGTTAAGGCCCCATAGCCTAATAAAGTCACATGTCGATAGCTGTACTGCACAGGATTGTCACATCTATGTCACTGATTAGTGCAGATACTGTGTGCCTGACACAGTCCCGCAGTGACTGTTTTTCCCACTTGTTCCACTCAACAGCTGATTGATTCCTGAATGTTGCACGAGACAGTGGCGTGCTTCATTCATTCAGTTATACCTACCCTTTGCACTGCTGTAGATTTATACAACCTGCGGTAGATTAAGCTTCAGGCTGTTTATGCTCAGAACATTTGTATACATCACGCCCACCGGAGCTATCTTTGGTAGTGACTGAAAAAGCTAAACTAAACTCCTCACAGAGGAGGTGGGCACAGACACGTTTCTGGGGCTTTCTGTAAAGGTACCATATACCACCCTGGACCCAAGACACCAACCGGCCATTTTCAGAATGACCCCTGAGGTCAAGATAAAATTTGTCTGAAAAGAAAGGTGTTGGATTAATGTGCTTTCTCCACAGGAGGAAGGCGTAGTTAGCAGCACAGTTTTTTATCCATGGTCGCCCACTTTGTTCTTTGAAGTGTTATTCTCCTTTTGGCCCTCCCTTCCCATTTTCTCTCCTCAGTGACTCTTCATCCTTCTTCCCACTCTATCATTAGCACCCCCCTGCTCCCACTCATTCCCCCTCTCCCCTCTTCTTCGCTCCTCTCCCTCCCTCCCTTGTCTTTATTAGCAGAACTGTAACTAAATGTCCATCTGGTAATGGCGTTCCACGGGGCAGGCAACACTGTTCATTTTAATTAAATACATTAAAGGGACGTAACAATGTGCAGTTCCAGAGGGCGAAATCTCACATCTCCCTAAACAACCCCCCCCCCCCCCCGCTCTTATATTCTGTTTATTTTAGGGGCTCTGTTTACAGTTAAATTGTGCTCTCTGGGCACTTTTCTCCAAAGTGTATTTTTCACCTGCTGATTTCAGTCTTGCTATAAATGGGGTGTGTAGGAAAAATGGAATGTAAACAGTGTGTGTGTGTGTGTGTGTGTGTGTTTTTATGTGTGTGAGCATCTGCACATTCAAGTGCCTTTCACAAATGCAATGTGTTTTTTCTTTATATTTTTTATTTTTATTTTTGCAACACAGGGTTTCTGAAGTCACCTTCCAATAGCCATCTTGCATATCGTCTCCTCATCAGTGCTGCTGGTTAGTTGCCAATACAGGGGACTGACGAAACAGCACTTGCGCAGTTTCGGAATGGAGTCTGGCACAGTTTTGCAATGGTGCTGCTAGTGGCTCTTTCACCAACTTCTGAATGCCCCTGAATGTCTGTGTACCTGAGATTACACTGCTGTGGATTTGCAGGACCTCCTGTAGAGGAAGCCCCAGCCCGCTCATTCCCCAAACATAATGTGCGTATTTTAGGGGTCGGCGGGCCTCTGCGTTGTTCCTCGTCTTCTCCCTGTATTTCACCGTCGATGCCACAGCGGCTCCGGCTCATCTGCCGGATTATCGATGCCCTCCACGTCAGCTTCTCTCCGTCCGCCGCCCGCTGCGCCGAGAGACGTGGCGAGAGGCTCCCATCGATCCGGCCACATCTGCAAAAAACTCACACCGCGCGTCTAACCCCCGAAAACAGAAACGCGGTTTCGCATCACACAGAGCTGGTGAAGAAATGTTAGAATTATTCTTTTTTAATTACGTGCGCTTAAATTATTCTGCTGAATGGGTTTTAGGTATCTGAGCTTTTTTTCTCTGGCTGATACGCAGCCTTGCATAGATCCCGTCAGGCTTATGGGATATTTTAGCTGAGCATGCAGAATTGTTTCTTACCTGGCTGAGTTTTCCAGGAAGAGGAGTCAATAGCAGGGAAGAGCAAGCAAGAGATGTCTGTTCATAACATGAGGAGCTACGAGCATTGTATGTAAACTAATAATGTTTCTCCATAAATTATGCGTATGCCTACTAATGTTTACCCATGAGTATTATGTTTCATTATACTATTTGCTACATGATTTGTGTGAACTGTATGCAATAAAGCCCACATTCTCTTGGTACCTGTTATAACGTTCTACAGAATGGTGGTAACCTGGGAGATCTTTGAGTATGTTCTCTCCCCAGAAATGCAGTTGATGTCGTAGGCATGAGATTGGACAACTGCAGATCAGCAAAACAGACTAAAGAATGCAGGAACTGATCACTGTTCCAAATGCAATCATGTGATCTACAATGCAAAGTAGTTCCTTTTATACAGCATATAATTTTCTGTTCTTTTTTCATACACATAATGGACATACCACATTGGAGGATCGGACACCTATAACCATTCATTTTCATGAAATATTGTCACAAGTTTAAAGGATTAACACCAGACACATATTGACACCTTGGAAAAATGAAAATAGTAAGAGTAATTTTTAATTAGAAATTTAGTTGGCACAGCGCTCACAGCTATAAACAGGCTTTTGGATGGAGTGTGGCATTAACAAAGGATCAGAGAATTGGACAGAACCCCGTATCGAGTGAAAACTCCTTTCCTGGCAGCTCAGGCTACGTGCTTTTTGTTTACACTTGACTTTATCTGAGTGCAGGTTCATAGCCGTGGGCTTCATGCCCACTAACTCTCTTGTGAATGGTATGTTTTTACATTTGTTACGTGCCAAGATGGCTTATTAAAAAATCTTTCCTTATATTATCTAGAGCCTCCCCCTGTGTGAAATCCTTGGCAATTTGATTTAGTAACATTACTGTTCAGTACGATGTTAAATACATTTTACACAATTTAAAAATATATTTATCTATTCACATTTTCATTTATGTTTTATTTTGCACGTGTAATATGCATGCAAATGCATGTGTGTTCCTGCTGATCCAAAAGCAGCAGACCGACATGAGTACTTGTGCAGCTGTCAGTCTGCACATATTGTCTTTGGTTCCAGCTATTTCAGCACAGAATCTCAACGAGCATTATATTGTACATTATCCCATAACTTCCTATCATATTTCTGTTTCCTGTTCAGGGCAAACACCTCGTTTTTTCACCACAAGGTTGGAAAAATAATAGAACACCCCCTGAAGGCCATAACCCCCTCTTCCTGCTACATCATGGGTCCACATGCACTGGGCTGTATTCAAAACTCCCTTGCTCCAGTACACACTTTTTACTGGTTCATGCTTCCTTGATGTACCTCAGAAATTTTGATAAATTCTTTGGGCTTCATTTTGGTGATGTCGCCTTACACGGGACCCCCTTAAAGCAAGTCGCTGCATCTGAAGAGGTGAATATGCTCCTAAGGAATATAGTGTCCGTGAGAGGAAGCTGACGAGCGCTCCCTCACTGATTCTGCGCCTCGCGCACTAGCGGCACAAAAATGGCAACCGTGCATTTTTCATTGTGAGGAAATGCTTGGTTTCGTTTCTGTATAAATTCAATTCCCCCTCGAAATGTGACCTTGAAATGACACTCTTCAGTTTCTCATTTAATTATGTGTTTATTACTTGCTATCTGTTCTGCTGGTTTTCCTTTCATTTTCGTTTGAATTACGGCTTGCAGTGTTTAAGCACGTTTCTCTCCACAGCCGTGTTCCCTGGTGAGAGAGAGCGGCGAAATGTTCAGCGAAGGCGTGGTACTTGAGCTGGGGTTGTCTGGGAGGGGGCAATGGATTTTTTAGAGTTGATTTGATTTGAGTCTGTTTTTCCTTCATTTTTTTTATATGTTCAGAATTATTTTTGTGTTCATTTTGAATAATTATTTATGACTCTGTGAAATCTATATTGGGATAATAACATCAACCTTTTCTTGATTTTGTGGTTGCGAAAGATATTCCGTTTGATTGATTCAAGATTCCTGATTACTCTCCACCATTGCCTTCTAGCCACTATCCTGAAAGCAGGCCTCTAGGATGCTATGCAACCATCTGCAATGCAGAGAGCTCGGTAAGCACTACCAGGCTAGGAATCACTTTGCACACAGTGAAGTGCTCACTCGCTGAGCGCTGATCCGAGGCCAGTGTTGCTATGGGGAGACGGAGGAGACGTTCTGAAATGTGACCATGGAGTGAATTCTCTACATCTGGAGGAGGAGCGAGTGACCTATCCTGGCCCAGCTCCCTCTGGCAGCTTTCCTTTTATCTTGTCCCGCTGAGTTTGGGTGGGAGCAGTCTATCCACAAGGCTCTACCTGACAGCAACCTCACATACCTTGACGTGCTTAATAAATACATCCATCATGTAACACCTTTCACTGCTTTCCACAAAGCCCTGGACAATCCATCAGTGCCAGCCAACACAATAAGCAAAGCCTTTGAGTCTTTTAAGTATTATCGCGGTAATTTATAGGTGTGTACTTTTAGCTCCTCTTTGTAAGTATGATTATGTTAAATTAGACCTGGTGGGTGTGTTAGGGAATGCAGAACCTCAGCGATGAGTCCAGTCAAAGCTACAGTATTATTAACTGTCATATTGTATTACTCCCACACTCATTCTCTTTGTTCCATCTGAAACATAAGTCATCCATCATAGTTAACTATTAACTATACAAGTATGCGTAATTAAAATACATTGCACTAAAGCTTGACATTTTTTCCCCGAACTGTTTGCCAGATACCTACTAAACTGATTCTAGCATGCCTCGCTACACAGGGAGTTTTCAATAACCAGATGTTCGCAATAGATCATCACACCCCATCTGAAGGATGGGTCCTCAGCACCTAATGTGTGAACACTGCAACCTGCTGGCAGGAGGAATGCAAAACAGTGCCAGTCCCAAATAAATATTTGCTCGCACCGTTCTTTCCTCGGCTGGATGACAATTCCTCGTCTTACTTATGTGTTTGTTAAATGAAGCTGAAGGCGTGATGAAGGGTTGCCCATTAACAGTGTAAACATTTGCGCTAATCTTTACGGCCTGCGGCGAACGCTGCATTTGTGTCTTTTCTCCGCCCGCTCGAACGATCTCAGGCTGCCAATCCAGACGTTACTTCAGGCCGGCAGGTAATGTGCTTGTTGACATTAACCAAGCGCTGGGGAATAAATCTACGCATAAACTGAACACAGGATAACAGGTTCGCGCATAAACTATTGGACACAACGTAACAGGTTAATGTACAACACCCAGTCCCTAAAAGCTCCAGAATGCTTGCAGGTCAATCGATACAAACTGCACTCTCCTCTGTGAGATAATATTGACCTCAGTAGATGTGGGGCTGTTCCATCCTAACAACACGTCAGAGCCAAGTTCCCAGAGACAAGCTGGGGGTCATTTGGCTGGTATTCTATCAATAAAGGCCTTTAGGCAATGTTTACCAGTACTTTTTTTATGAACGATGATGCACATGGATTGTCGAACAGCGAAAAAACTAGCTTGACTCTGCAGGATATCACTGGTTCAGTACACCATGGCAGTGTGTGATGTCCGACATTACATTTTCAAAATTTGTATATTTACCTTTGCATGTAAGCCTAGCATACATTATTTGACTGTTCCCTGTGCAAACTGAATGAGCCATCTATTCAAGTGAATTCATGCAGTAGCTGTTTCTACACAGCCGACAGACTACAGTAACCGATCCTCTCACTGTTATTTGACACTCCGTTTCACGTCTCTTGTGAGAGCTGCAGATGAGAGCGCTCTTTTTTTTTTTTTTAGTTTTTCGTGCTAGCAAACCGCGGACGTGCATTCTTGGTTAAAGCAGTTATTCAAAAAAGAAAAAGTCCACCCGGAGGATGTTGGCACGCTGTCGTTGTTGTCAAGTTGATTGATATACTTGTACTGGCCATTTTCCCAGAACTGTTTTAGCCTACTTATGCATGCTCTCATGAATGAAAAATTTAACTGAGCCGATATGAAGACTGTACTGCCCTCTACTGGTGTAAAGGCACACTCCAAACACCTGCCCAGAATGTTTATCAGTACTGTTTGAATTGAACCATGTCACTCTTCTTTTTTCCTTGATTGCTTCCTTCCTTCCTTCCTTACTCATTTTCTTACTTACTTCCTTCCTAATTATATATTTTATCCAGAATGTGCTAGGCTTTCCTCTGCTCTCTTCTCCCTGTTTTGGGGATTCAAGTCCCTGTGGCTGCAGAAAGTGTTGCTATGGAAACACAGGCATTCGAATTCTCACAATGGTGAGGCTGCCAGGGTTTTTCTTCCACGCCTCTGACTCTGTATCTGAACCTGAAAGAACATGGAGGCAGAGAGCACAAGGCCATTATAATGAATCTGGCACACAAATTATTGTCCTCAATGAGCCCTATGTTGGTTCATACCTGATAGCAAGCTTCTCTCTCTCTCTCGCCTGTATTGCTTATTACATAGTGTCTTATTTTTTTATCACACATTTATCAAAAATAAATAAAATAAAATAATAAACACCATGACCTGTTGGAACACAGGTTTATATAAGCAAACTTTCATACAAACTAACCTTGTAAATCATTACACAATGACCAACAGGTTTGCCTGTTTCTCGGTGCACTCATTTCACTTTCACTTTTATGAATAATCAGTTGATTCCAGCAGAGCGGTAATCTATACGGTATCCGTGTTTTCTATAGTTAGTATACACACACACTCACACACACTCACTGTCTCACATGCTCATTCTGACAGCCACACACACACACACACACACACACACACTCACTGTCTCACATGCTCGTTCTGACAGCCACACACACACACACACACACACACACACACACACACTCACTGTCTCACATGCGCATTCTGACAGCCACACACACACACACACACACACACTCACTGTCTCACATGCTCATTCTGACAGCCACACACACACACACACTCACTGTCTCACATGCTCATTCTGACAGCCACACACACGCACACACACACACACACACACACATGCACATACATACAGTCTCTCACACGCTCATTCTGACACACACACACACACACATACATACAGTCTCTCACACGCTCATTCTGACAGCCACACACACACACACACACGCACGCACATACACACAGTCTCTCACACGCTCATTCTGACACACACACACAATCGGGTCAGCCGCTCGCTGAGCACAGGCCCCCCTAATAACCCCGTGTACATCTCTCCCAGCCAGCCGGCTATGAGTGCCCTGAGGCCGGCAGCTGAGCTCCGGGCTGCATCCTTCCCTCCGCAGCCTGCCCGTGCCCCGAAGGTCATCCCTGACAGCTGGAGCAGGCCAGAGAGGGCAGGCGAGAACCGCTGTGCACTTGGCAGCCAGCGATACTCCTTTCAGCCGTTTCTTTTAAAAAAGAACTACAGCGATGCCATGAGAAAACGGCCGTGAACGCGTTTGCTCGGACAACTGTAGCAAGCGCACATAAATCAGGCCTCCGCTGTCCAGCGGCTGACGGCACTCTCTGTGTAGTATATCACTCCAAACTGTTTCTCTGGGCTACGTTTTCAAATACTTCGATTTTTTCCCCCCCATGTTCCATTTTGATACACATAAAGGGATGGTTGTAAGGTAAAATTACTGTTCATTTTTCAGAGAGGAGCACAAGGTCCTCTAAGGAAATTGTAAACATCTATCAGATTTATCTTTGTTTCAGTAATGTTTTCCTCAAGATGAACTGTGTGAAAGCTTTTTTATTTATTTTACATTGCTATTTTTATTTATTTACTTCTTTGTGGCGGCGGTGGTGGGTGGGGAGGGTCGTTCTTTTAACCACAGAAATTTTTAATATGAGATAGTGAGATGTTCCCTTTTTATCTTCAAATGCTATGCTGTTGCCTGTTCTGGGGATAACCAAGTCCCCAAGTGCCTATCTGTGATTTATTCGCATTATTTCTCTCCATACATTCAGTACACGACCCTCAATAATACGCACGAGTCATGCGGGGACTGCTAAACAGCTCGCGCATTGTGGTAGGGGTGGCGGTGTGGCAAACTGATTAGAAAACTAGGTATGAAACTCGGAGTCTAGTAACAGGTATGACATTGTTATTCTGTCCTTGAGCCGGCCGCACAGAACATCAATTACTTCAGCGAACATCCTGTGGTATAAATGCATAGTTTGTAAAATATGAGAAATGAAGTCTGCCTTTGATAAGGTGCTGGGAAAATAAAATATATGAGGACCCTAATGAAAATTTCTCTGCATCTTCACAATAACAACAAGTTTGTTATGGATTCAGGAGTTAACATTTTCAGTTGGCATTTTCGTGCAATAAGTAACAACGTTGGCTTTATAATGAATAAACCTACCTTTGGACTGAACAGGAATTTCAAACCTCACACCGACTGCACCTCATTAGTTTGGCTGTGCTTTCCTTCTTTCGACTATGCGCCCGCTACATGAGCTTCTCGGGGGAACTGTGCTGATATTTCCTGATGGTGGAGCTTTCCTTTGGAAAAGCGTGCCTGGGTGGATAAAGTTACTACATTGGCTATTAGGATAGATGTGGGTGTCATTTCCAACAGAAGCAGTAATTGGCTGCTCGAAGGACTCAGACCTGCACCCCACTCAGCCTCCCCAAAAGAAGTACTGTGATGTAATGGTCCTGAACCTAATTCTAAGAGATCTACTACATTGATCTACATTTTACTTTTTTGTTCTCAAACAGTTTAACGAGTTCAGCATCACTGTAACTTTGTGAAGATATAGTGTGTAATGCATGCATTTATTTCATAGTCAAAATTAAGGACAAATATTGATTGAATACAGGCCAGTTTGTTTTCCATGCCATAAAGCATTGAGTTTTCTGGTCCCGAAAGGCAATATTATGAGATGAGTTGAATGAAAACAAAGTTCTTTCAATATGGGCTTGAGGCAGTTGGAATGGTTATGTCACTTTGCACAAAATCAGTATTTGTAATAAGTCTTGTAAGGTCGTAACAAAGATTTTATGAACAACATGGTTTCTTTCTCCATTGACAAAATGTGTGCGACAGAATGGTTGCGAAGGCCAAGTAACATTTTTTTGTGCAATCTCCATTTTTCAGTTTCCTGTTTTGTTGATTTTGCTGTTGAAAACTTAATTGCATCATACCTTTTCATAAACTTACTTTTAACCAGTTTGTAACCACAACCTAATTAAACAAATTCCTGTGATCGCTCAGGATCAATGCCAAGGCAAGGAGTGAAAGAAGTGTCCGTATTCAAGTGACAAGTGAAAGAACATTCTGCATCAGTTACACTTTGAGCAGTTATCACACCCTATATACATGCAAATTCCAGAAACACTCAAAGCCCTATGTATGCAGGTGAAGAATTCTTAATGTGATCGTCGTTTTGAGAACACTGCAATGAAGCTTCGCATTTTTGTTACAGGAGGTAATCATAAATCCTTTCCTGTCATTTTCAGAAGTAACAGGCATCTGTACGCATATAAGTGTAATCAACCTTTAGATGGCACATTTAAAAAAATTCAATTTCATTCGGAATGTGTGACATTTTCATGGTGGTTTCTATTCAGTCAGTGTCAGGTAAACGTGGTTCACAACAAGACTAACTCAGTTAGGCTTGGTGTAGGCACAAAGACGATACTTATCAGGACAGATATGTCTTTCAATATGTTTATTTTTCCATGATAGCCAAAACATTATGAGCAGAAATCACAGATTACACTCTTGTTGGCGGATCCCTCAAATCGAAGTGAACACTCATATTCAAATTTATATATACCAACTAACATCTATCGATATGCTCGTTGGACATGGATATATATTAAATACAGCATTAGAAAGGGAGAGCACAGGTCATTTGAAGTAGTTATAATACAAAATCTCGCTTCACCAAATTCCACAGTAAAAATGAAGCTCTGATCAGCATCTTTTTTTCTTTTTTTTTTTTTTAAACCACCAAGAAAATCAACCCATAGTGCCCGAAAATGATTGCCTGTGCTGGAAATCAGACATCTCCCAGCACCCCTGGTATTCTCTTAGGTTACAAATGGTGGAGACAGGTGCTACACTGATGGCAGATCAGCATCCCTCTTTTCCACAAAATGGATATGGGTTCGGATGAGATCTCTGGTACCAATTAAGCCAATCCCAGATCATTCGCTGGTGGTTACATTTGAGCCATAACTAACTCTCTACTGCATTTTGAAGGACTAATTATTGGGAGAGGTGGAAAGTCCAGGGGTCAGAAAGTAAAAATCCTACAGTGCCTTTCTCCCACCCATGAATTCAGCCAGCTTATTTCACTAATTAATTATCTCTCTGGGCTGAAGAATTGTGCTAATTAGCAAATCCAGGGAACAAAATACTGGGGGGTACTTCTACTTACTGAACCTGGATTGTCCACCTATTGTTTTGTCATAACAGTCTGAGCATTAGATAATCAACACCATCAAACACATTTATAAAAAGTCAGGAAAGGCACTGCTCTGTAAGGTGTTTTCACAGACGCGCGAAATCTCCTGCGTGCGCTAGGCACAGCAACAGGCTGTCCGACAGCCACGCTTTGCTGAAACGGCTCCCAGTCCCTGTGCTCAGACTGCCAATGCGCACATCGCACACAGTCAGATAAGGACCAGAGCCTCAAATGAAATTTCAGAAATGGCACTTGGTCCCTGTCTCTTGCTTGGCACCTGCAAGCGGCAATCTGTCAGGAGACAGTCTTGTATCCGTTTCAAGCACAGGACAGAGAATGGGCTCCAGCCCCAACAATCACCCGGGCAACGTCCTATTATCAAGGATTCGAAAGAAACAGTCGCTGAAGCATGTACAATCGGAACAACCATTGGGATTCCGTTCGGTATGGATTGGGCAAACTGCATTGTGCTGTAAGCAGATGGTGTGATGTTCCGGCTTCTGTTCGGCGGAGGTGGCGATGTGGAATGTCCGACCCGCGCGCGGGGTTCTCTCACCGGCAGCCGCAGTGGAAGTCCGCGCTGGTGTCGATCGCACGGGACCCCTGGGCGCGCTCGATGCAGTCCACGTGGTACCAGGCGTCACAGTCGTCGCACTGGATCCACTGCACCGTCTCCTGCTGGGGCAGGCGGCAGCGGGCCGAGGCGCAGGGCTCCTCCCCCCGCACCCTCTCGTCCTCGGAGGAGGAGGAGGACGACGAGGAGGAGGAGGAGGAGGAAGAGGAGGACGAGGATGAGGACGACGAAGGGGAGCACGTGGGCGGCTGAGGGAGCGGGTGCTTTCTTGGCCTGCCCCGACGTTTACTGGCGAGGGAGAGAGGGGACACCAGTTAGGAATAGGCTGGACAGTGCTCAGTGAAAGAGAGAAATGTCAAATATGCATTGTCATGAAATTAAATTGACAACAAATACAGATAAGAGAAATAGAAGGACAGAGGACACAAAATTTAAAACACCAAAAGACTTTAGAAGCAAATCTTTAGGCTATGTTATCATACCATAAAATAACAGGAAAATGTGTCTAGCCCAAAGGTTTTAAGATATGTTTTAGGATGGTTTGATGCCAAGTTTGGCTCTCTTGATCTCATTTTGTGGTCAGCCCACAGAAATCACAGCCTAGATGAGAGCTCCACATGAGCAAACAAAGGCGGACTCACCCACTATTGATGCGCAATCGAGTGAACTCCCCCCTCTCCCTGTCCCCGTCTCCCTCATACAGCCTCAGGGACGGGGAGACCAGCGTGTAGTTCTCCCCCCCCACCACCATGGAGGAGTAGACGGGGGAGCTGTGGGCCCTCCTCCTCCCTCGGGAGGACAGGGGAAGCGCTTTCCTGGCGGAGTGTGGCAGTGGCGGGGGGGCCCTGACGTCCGGGCCCACCTTCAGGTTCCACCGGAACCCCTGCCTCTGGGCGGAGACGGCGAACACGTGGCCGGGCTTGGCGCTCACCCGCAGGGCGGAGCACGGGGCGCCGCGGCTCGGCTCCGGCTTCAGGTCGAACTGCCCGCGCGCGGCCTGCCTGCCGGCGGCCTGCTCCGCCTTGGGCCCCCAGGCCTGGAAGGCCTCCGACTCGGACCTGCAGAGGCGCCTCCGCTTCCTCCCCTTCTTCCTCCGCCGGTCTTCCGCCTCTCCGTTTTTGTGCATTTCGTCCGAGCTGTCGTCCTCCAGCAGGACCGTGTGAGCGGACTTCCGCCTGCTTTTGGAGGAGGGGGGCACGGACATCGACGCGGAGACCGAGGTGGCGGAGGGAAAGGATGGTGGGGTGGAGGGAGGGATTATGGACCGGAAGGTCGGAGAGGAGGCGGAATTTTGGTGCGTATTGTTTTTGTCTGTCCTCTTGAAAGTCCAACAGCTCCCGTTCATTTTGCTCAGGCTTCCGATAGAGTTCAATATGACAGTTGCCTTGTTTATGGACAGGGGGGAGAGATCTAAATTTGGTTCCGTCTTGGGGTCCAGGCTGGTCCTGATTCGGTTCTGAAGGTCGGAGGAGAACGAGCTTGCCTTTGGGACAGTGATGGCATCAAAGTCAGAGGGTCGAACCAGAACTTTCTGGAAGAGGAAGTAAAACTCGGGGCTTCCTCCTTCAGACTGCCCACCAAACGTGAGTGTGTCGCCATCGGAGAGCTCCCACTGGACACCTGGTTGCAGGCGAATTTCATTCACCCATGTGCCTTAAGAAGACAGGGGGAGAGGTCAGTACTGCAGAGACCCACTGCCTGCACTACAGAAATAACCAAGCCAGGTACTTACTCGCATGAGTCAAATATCTTTTTCAAGCGCATCTTTGGTGTGATGTAACTATGTAATGGTATGATAAACAAAATGAGAGAAGAGGGCTGAGAATGAGGGAGGGAGAGGGAGAGACAGAGCGAGCCAGGACTGATAAAAACCCTCACCGTGGCTGCTGCGGTCCTTGATGAGCACCCTCCACCCCTCCTCCTTGGCCTCCTCGGCCTCCTCCCTCTCGGCGTGCAGCTCGGCGTGGATCCTGGAGATGGAGGCGGACTGCAGCACCACGTCGCACAGCTCCACCGTGCGCCCCAGGCGGAACAGCGAGTGGCTCAGGGCCGGCCGGAACGTGTACAGGTCCCGCGCCGCGTCCGTGGCCGGGGAGGAGGAGCCTATCCTCAGAAGCTGGAAGCAGGGCTGGACTTTCGAAAGCATGGCCGCTCCAGAACCGCACCCGACCCAAACTCAACTGACTGAACCAGGCTCCTTTTCTGCTTCACACTAAACTAGCCAAAGTAATCTAGTCTTGCACTCACAGTTTTATTACTATATCCCAATAGTCTGAATATATACTGCTATGTCCAACAAAGGCTTAACAGCAGATGAGTGAGACTAAACTACACAATATATTAAATACACTATCTGCTCAATCAGTTCTGCTCAATTTGCTTAGAGCACCTAGACATAACAACCCTAAATTGGCACACTATATAAGGTGATGCACAGCTTGGATAGGATTGGAAGATTTCAGAACGGAGCTTCAAAGTTGATCATTTTCTGAAAAAATAAAAAATAAAAAATAGGTGAAAATGCATACTGCCGTTTAAGAATATGCAATAATCCATTGGGCAGTATGTGACATGTCACTTATCCAAAAATGTAATTATAAAATACATAGCTACTTCGGTTCTCACATTAGACGATGTAATTATGCAAACATGAATCGCTGGAATTTCCTGTTTCAACAAAAACTACATGTTTACAATATCAAATTTTAAACTACAAATATGGAAAGGTTTTACTGACATGGACTGTACAAAGCAGGTAGTTAACTTGGTACAGTACAATAATTAGTCTAATGTATAATACCACACCTAACCAACTAGGCGTAAATGTCAGACATGGTTAATGCTACCATATGCGGGTCGTACTGTTCGTTGTTACAACAGAGATTGCACGATAAGAACTTAGCTAAATAAAAAATATTTCTCAGCAAGACAACATTTAACACGTATGGAAAATGCATTATGTTTGTACGAAACACAGAAATCTAGAACTAGCTATATGATCATGCCATACCTTCGAAAACAAAAGCAGGTTCCCACAAGCTTGTGCATATAGCTATCTTCTTTAGCTAGCGAGCAAAATGACAAGAAACCAATTATTTTTTGCTCCCGATAAATTACCTCGGTGCAGCAGAATGTACTCATGTGCACGCACCCTTACTCAAAATGCACGAAATGCATCAGCTCATTCTATAGCTATATTTTTTCTTAATTTTGTTCGATGGGTGGCTTAGCTGGCAAGGTGGCTACTTGGCTAGTTTTCGCGTTCTTTTTCCCAGGAAGTTCTTTGAAATTTGGCGCGCCGGGCTGGCTTCCTTGCGCGAGATCTCACTGGATTTCCGGCTCCGTTACCAGGGCAACGTGCATCAACATTTTGACAAGCAGCCATCTTTTTAGGTGTGTGAACTTTACTGAACTGTATACAGTTCCTTGTTAAACTGAGCGAATTTAGTGCCGATATTATTTACACGTTCTTCAGAACTCACGCGTGATTTTGTGATTGTGATAAAATCACACACATCGTAAAACTACAAATCTTGTTTTACAGATCTCAAACTATATATTACAAACTACAAACTTCGAGCTGTGGACACAAGAATACTAATGATTTTGGCTCTATTTTTCCTGCACGAAAAATCCACAGGTGTATGCACCAATCAAAAATAAGGTATCCACCGCCAATCAGGGGAGGATGAGCTCATAACCAATCAATGAGAACAGCAAAACGACAGGGAGCAGGAAACTGGACACGAGCGGACGCATGGCGTATGGGCAGGTGAATAATATAAGAGATTTTGGTATCTAATGAAAAATGTTGGCTATTCATGTCGAATGTAGATGATCAAACTTAAACATCTTGGATTAGTCGCTGGCAGTTAGGATAGCGTTTTAATCGGTAATTGTTGGTCAAGCAATGATTCAAATGGAATTGTCAAAGCAATTGTTCAATTGTCTTCTTCCATGAGGCAATTTTTGTTATTTGACACTTTGATGTGACTAAGAGTTTGAATGACCACATTGTCTTCAGATGGTAAAATGAAAAAACACAGGTTGAAGTTACTTGAAATCATTTAGGAAACATTGGGTTGCATTGCTTTGGAATAGTTTGTTTAATTTGTGTGAGCTAAGATAGTCGATATTGTTTCTTGTAACTTGGCCTAATTTTGATATCAGTTGGGGAGACCGGGGTCGGTTGTACCCCATTTCATCTTTTATGCGATTGCTAAGAGACCACTTGCTCAATGACCAGAACATTTTCAAATGAACAACTTTATACTGTCTATTAACTTTTGGTGATGTTCATGTAATTCAATTGCTAACATGACTTCAAACAGAATGAGGTCATCGGGGTAATTTGTGCCCCTTACTTTAAAATATAGAAAAAGGCACGATAGGTGATTTATTACCATTTTTAAATCATTGTACTCATTTAGACACATGTATTATTTGACCTCTAGTAGTAAAAACCATTAAATACAAAATCTAAGGACCCATTTTTATTCAAAATTCTGAGGTGCCAGGTTTCAGTTTCTCCTCGCTTGCTTTTTGCTGGCATCTCTTGTCTGCACACATCTTTGCCAGTCTCTCTCAAATATGCTTTGAAAAAACAATTGCTACACACACACACACACACACACACACACACACACATATATATATATATATATATATATATAGATATATAATTATTATATTATTATATATATATAATAATTTATATTTCAACAGGCCTTCTATGTGGGCAGGTCAGTTTGTCTGCACCAGCCTGAACATTTCATGGAATTTAATGTTGAATTAGTAGGCTCTGTTGCAGTTGTGCATGAACATAATTCAGGTAGTTTAAAACTAATGTATATGTTAAGTGACAATGCTATGAAAACTTTGTGTTGATTTTAATAGTCGGTGTTACATTAGATTACAGGCATTTAGCAGACAGACTTACACAACTTTTACAAAGCATTTTTTACATTGTATCCATTTATACAGCTGGATATATGCTGAAGCAATGCAGGTTAAGTACCTTGCTCAAGGGTACAACGGCAGTGTCCTTACCCAGGAATCGAACCTGCGACCTTTCGGTTACAAGTCTAGTTTCTTACCCACTGTGCTACACTCCGTCCTATGCTGTGTTGACTGTACCCTTGGCACAATTAACCCCATCTTCCCTGTAAAGTTTTTTAAAACTTATTTTAGCTTGTGCTTAAAACTTACAGTCAAGCTCATACTCTAGTCCACAGATTACAGTTTAAAATACGATGTGTTATGATCAATTCACAGCTAAACACAGGATGGTAGTTGAAAAATAGCAACAACGTAAAAAAAAAAATTGCCCCCATAAATCTGGACGTTTCTCCAAAAGGAGATACTCGTTGTGTGTTTTACTACTTGTCTTGACCCAGAAGTGGATGTTTCAAAAGGAGTAAAAAAAAAAAGGTACAGCAATTTAGGGTGTTTTTCATTGGGTGAGAACAGCGAGGGGACAACCAACCCCGGGGCACATATGACCCCGGTCTCCCCTACTTTTGATGGCTGGCCTAGATTTTGCCTAGACAGTGCTTTTTTTATATGTGAGTAACATTTTTCAGGTTTTATTTATTTTTATACTTTGTTTTGAGAAAGTGATAATGCATATAAGTGTGGGCTATGAGAGACATATAGGGCTAACTAACATTAATTTAGAAATGGGGCGTTGCAGGGTAGCTACAGTAGCATAGGTTAGAAATAGTTAATAGTAGAAATGGCACAGTGGTGAATTTTACTATTCTTACTGTAAGAAAAACGATATAACTGCAGTGTAGAAGTCATTATCTTGCGCTGGTTTCCATACGATCAGTAATGTTACATACTGTACCGAATGCAACACAGATTTCACTGTGTAATTTCAGAGTCATCTGTACTAATGTTACACATTCAGTCTGTAGACTTGTTGGCATGGTAGCTAATGTTAAACTTGGTCAAAGTGGCAAGAGTGAAACTGCCTAGTGTGAGAGTATTTTATTTGGATTTCAGTAATATCAATGAGGTTCCCGCAAAGATTACACAGTTGCAAAAGCAGTAGTTTCAAGCAATGCTTTAGAAGTTTCCAGAGTGGGAATTTGAACCTGTCTGTCACTCGTCCAACGGTCCCATGGGCAAATGCGCTATTGGCTGATGTAACTAAATGTCCAATGGGGAGATATATCTTTATGGACCTGGAGCATTTGTGATGATGCAGTCATCATCCCAAATGCTCCAGAAAAAATGAGAAATCCCCTAAGTTTGGGGCTTTATTGTGTGGACGTGTGGGGTTGTTTGTGAATTTTGTACAGAAATTCATGTTTTTAAGGACTAAGAGTCTGTGGTCATTGTGGTTACTTCTGTAGGGAACCCTGAAAAGTGCCAAATCTCGCTGCTCTATAGATATGGAGCATGCTGCCTTGGCTGGATGGCATATTGTGGCCCACAATGCTGTGTGTGTGCAAATGGAATGTGCACGCACACAGCAGCCATGTGCAATGTAGCGTCGTAGCTGGGCCAGAGAAGCGCCAGAATTGATGGGCAAGCGTGCTTGAATCATGCCTCCACTGCACCAGCTTTGAGAGGAAAAGTTGTCAGATTTGGTGAGTAAATTTGTTTAGCTAACATGTTATTTTATACAATTTTAAATACAATATTTTATAAAACTTCATTATTGCTAATGTTAGCTATGGTTTTGTTTAATTATAGTGCTATTATTGTTTTTTAATGTTTTTATGATGTTGCAGTGAGCAATGCTAGGGTTGAATGGTTTTAAGCTAACAGTACCTACGTTAGTTTTAGAATCTTAACTTAATGTTAGAGTACGTGTTTTAGCTTAAAGAAAGGTTGGGACATTGGTTCTTTTTTGATTTTGGACAATCCAAAAATTTTGTATATACTAGTACAGGTACCTATGACCATAAAAGGATATGGAATATATACATATTTTTTCAGGGAAAACATTTTTTTTTTTAAGGCCTCAAATATATTTTTTAGCATTTGTACTATGGAATTCACAGTCTTGACTTAGTTTTTCCACAATTTTAAATCAGTAATCACATGTTTTCAACAGTTCCTATGGCTTCAATTACGTTTTAGGGCTCAACTTAGGGTTAGGGTTATGAAAACGATAAGTCTGAGGGTCGAGGCAAGTTCACGGCTGTGTTCAGCAGGTTAAAGAAAGGTTGGGACATTGGTTCTTTTTTGATTTTGGACAATCCAAAAATTTTGTATATACTAGTACAGGTACCTATGACCATAAAAGGATATGGAATATATACATATTTTTTCAGGGAAAACATTTTTTTTTTAAGGCCTCAAATATGTTTTTTAGCATTTGTACTATGGAATTCACAGTCTTGACTTAGATTTTCCACAATTTTAAATGAGTAATCACATGTTTTCAACAGTTCCCATGGCTTCAATTACGTTTTAGGGCTCAACTTAGGGTTAGGGTTATGAAAACGATAAGTCTGAGG